>NW_007730040.1:93220-97741 GCF_000696425.1 Galeopterus variegatus
CTCCAGGCATACACTCCCTTCACAGGCATGAGCTCATCTCATGCTCATGCCAACCCTGTAAGGTTGATACTGTCACATGCCCATTTTACAGATAAGGACACTGAGGCTCACAAGGTTAGATAACTTTCCCCGTCTCACACCCATAGTAAGGGGTAGAGCCACGATTCCAACCCAGGCAGTGTGTTATGAAGTCCACATTCAAATCGTCTTCCCTGTCCCACTCCCTCATTCCACTCATATTCCACCCCCTTCAGTCTCCACCAAGACTAGAAACAGAACCTTAAAGAGTCTTCACTTAACTCTAGGATTCCGGCTCCGAAAACAGAATTCACCCCCAGGGTTTTCTTTAGAGAGGATCATCTTGCCATCTTGCCGGGGAGGGGACCATTTCAGTTTCTTCCCGCAACTCCCCTCCCCACCCCCACCCACATGACCAGGGAAACTTAAGGCCAGGAATCAAAGCTGCTGCTTTGCTAATAAATCTGAACTGAAGCACCTCAATCTAATAAATCCCTAAGATAGTGGACTCAGCTTCATGAGGTGCAGCCTGGGCACCAAGGAGGGGAATGTGTTTGAGGGCCCAGCCGCAGGCCATCCCCCCACCCCCTGCCAGAGGGCAAAGCCAGGGCATGGGAACGGGAACATGGGGGAAGTCGGGCCCTCCTGGAAATGCCCCCGCCCTCCTGCCAGCCTGGCAGAGCTGGGTCCAGGGCTGGCCAAGTGTCCTTGGTATGCTGGAAGCATCTGCCCTGCAAACCAGAGGCCCCAGGGCCAGGTCCTGTTGTTCCCAAGGGAGCCTTCGCCACTGCAAAATACTCCTCATTGCCCTCGTCCTCCAAGCCAGATTGTGGACCCCAGGGCCCATTCTAGCAGACTCTGGCATGGCCTCCCTCCACCTCCGGCTAGTCAAAATCCAAGCAAACCTTGGAAACAAAAGCTCTGAATCTGTCATTTCTGTTGGAAGGCAGGGGCGTTGGTGAACTCCCACTCCCAGCAGAGAGCTCAGATTTCAGTATCAGCCAACTTCTGATTAGGGCACAGGTTGGGCATGGAGAACAGCTCTATATTGGAGAACTCTAATTCAGAGCTAAGAGCTCGAGCCAGGGACCACACTGGCCTAGATCTGTCACTCAGCAGGCATGTGGACTTGGGTGATTCATCAACTGTCTTTGAGCCTGTTTCCCCATCCATAAAGTGGGTATGAGCATAGCTATGGTTCTAAGAATTGAGACTTAAAGCATTTAGTCAATGCCAGACATATAGATATGACACAGCCTTATGGTTGGCTGGGACATGGGCTCTGGCACCAGCCACACTGATCCCAGCTCAACCACTTATTGGCTAGATTTCTTAATCTCTCTGGGCTTCTGTTTTCTCACCTGCAAAATGGGGATAATTATAACAAGTCTGTTGTGAGGGCTAATTAGTTAATGCAGTGCCTGGCATAAGGTAAGCATTCAATAAATGTCAATCAATATCAACATCATTAAATGTGTGGTTTGCTTTTTGTCTCAGGGGAGCCTCAGAACAAATCCTCCTGCAGACCACAGGGTCTGACTCTGACAGTGAGGTAGATCTCCACCCGCCTCTGCCCGCCACCCCTCCTTCCCACCGCTTCTCTCCCTGCGGGGGACTAGCTCCTGCCGAGCCACCGCAGTGGTTTTCCTGCTGCCCTCTAGTGGTCACAAGTCCAGTGCACCTCCCTGCCCTGCATATCTCTGCTGTGCTCAGAATCCCTGCCTGGTTGGCTGCAACCCCACACTAGGTGATGCTGCGGGATGCAGCTAGGTGTGATGATGGCATGGCCCCCAGGCTGAGGCCTCTGCTCTGTGCACCCCCTCTTCCTCAGCCACACACGAAGAGGCAGGCAGCAACAGGCAGCCTCGCCCCGTCTGAGGACCTCTCCTCCCCTGTCTCATTCTGATTGGGCAGGCAAGGAACACTGAACCAAGTGTCCCAGGCAAGAACAGCTCACAGCTTCTGCCTTTCTCGGTCTGTATTTCTCCAGTCTTTGGACTCACAGGAAAGCAGGGAAAGGGAAGGGCATGCCAAGGCATCCCCGACCTCACTGTGCCTCAGTGTTTCCATAGATCCATTGAGTAGAGGGCCTCTCAGCTCTAACCACTGGGATTCTCTAATCCCAGGAAGGCCCCATGCTCTATTCTCAGGGTCAGTCAGGGCCGCCCTCATGGCAGACATGGGGGCCCTCCACTGGAAGTGGGAAAAATCCAGTCATCTTCCAGGAAGATACTAGGGCTGGGCATCTCTCTCCCCATCCCCCCACCACCACTCCCCAGCCTGATCCATGGCTGCCCCAATTGGGCCCAAGAACCCAGAGGCTCAGCCTTCTGCCAAGCTAGCCCCCCACTTCCTGCTGTATGGAATCCTCATGTAGAACAGAGCTGTGTCTTTTTACCTTTTCTGGGCCACAGACCTTTAGACACACAATCCCTCTTCCCAGAAAATTTCATTTATGCCCACCATTTTACACATGCAATTTAGAAGTTTCCTGGATCTCCTGAAGCCCACACATGGGCACCCTTCCCTTCCAGAGGCTTAATCCTTTCATAATCAGCATCCCCACCCCCACCCCAGGATTTTCTTTTCAACTGACTATATCAGAGAAGGCTCCACAGGCATGTACATACTGATGTGGAACAAGCAACCAAGACATATTATTAAGTAAAAAAGGCTAGGGCAGAAAACACACTGTAATAATATACCACCATTTCTCATTTTTTAAAAGGGGATGTGTATGTATATGTATATATATACATATATATTTGTATATATGCATAAACAACCACTGAGGGAACTTGCACTGAACTGGTAACTCTGGACAGACTGGAGTGGAAGGAAGGCACAGTTTATGCTGAGCTTTTTAGTTCAGCTTGAATTTATTCACTTTTGGAGACAACGTGAAGCCACTCCATGTAAGAACTAGAGCGGTGATTGATGACAGGCTGGGCCACTGAAAATCAGCTGTGGCAGCTCACCATGCCTCCTCTCCTGTCCCTAGGGCACGGCCAGCCAGCTCTTCCCTCCCCCACTGCCAAGGCACCAGGGTGAAGTCACTTCCTTTCCACCAGAAATGGTCTCTCTCTGTTCAGGTGGGCCAGTAAGGACAGCAGTGCGCTGGGGACTGCTGGGACAAGGCAGGAGCCGAAAAAGAGCAGGACCTCACCAAGGCACCAGGGTGAAGTCACTTCCTTTCCACCAGAAATGGTCTCTCTCTGTTCAGGTGGCCCAGTAAGGACAGCAGTGCGCTGGGGACTGCTGGGACAAGGCAGGAGCCGAAAAAGAGCAGGACCTCAGAAGGGAACCTGGGGAGCAGCTGAGGCCTAAGTTGGGGAAATAACTCCGTTCCCAGCTTTTTCTCCCTAAAAAAATGTTGTGCAGCCCTGGGGGATGGGGAGGGAGAGTAGAGAAAATAGAAACTCAACATCGTATTTCTGACCAGACTCAGGAGCCAGGACGGAGGAGTCCCAATGCTCAGGGCTCCCAGGAACCAAAGCAAGCACAAGGGAACTGGGCAAGGACAGAGCAGCTGGCAAACCGGCTTCTGGGATAGAAAGTGCGGAGAGGAAATGCTTAATCCCTGGCTCTGCAGTAGCCAGTGCTGATCCACATAGATGTTTGTTTAGTTAAGGCTAAAACACATAAAACAGCAAGGTTTTTTTCTTCCTAAGAAAAAAAGAGGTGATGAAAATAAGGCAAGGGGAAAACAAAGCTATAAAATTCTGAAAAGACCAGCGGCCAGATCAGCATACAAGAGCCAAGCCACTTGTGGGCTACATATACAGGGGTCAGAGCTTCCTGGCAGCCAATGGGAAAAAGAAAATATTTCACTTACGTGTTTCAAAGGATCCATAAGATAAAAATAGAGCATCTGCTCAAGAGATGTCCAACTATTCCTGAAACTGAATCCAGTGCAAGGTTTCTCCCAACGGGTCTCCCAGAGAGCCCTGTGTGTACCACCATGAGCCATGTCCTCAAGACCTGGTACCTAAAAAACCCAAGGACAAGTTTCATGGGACTGTGTCCTAGAGGATTCTTCAATGTGGGCAGTTTGTCAACACATAATCCAACCCGCACAATCTTCCAGGGGGGAGGGGTAATCTGATGGGATCCAAACTCAGTCTGTCTGGTCTGGGTCAGCCCAGGGGAGACTGGAGGCCCCAGCACTTCTCTTTGGGGTCATGCCCACCTCAACTTGAAACACTGTGAGGTCTATGGACCTTCTCCCCATAATCTGCACACACAAACATGGCATTTGTGTACAATCTCTAGAGTCCCTGGGCACTGCTTGCAGAACCAGTACATCCTTCGGGCAGCTCCAGTGGGGAAAAATTCTCACAGTCATGGTGGCCACGATGAGCACCCAGATGATGACTGGTCCACTCACTTTTCACATCAGCAAGGCTGCCCAACTGTCTCTTAAGAGCTCTGGCATCTCCTGAGCAAACCACTGCAGTGTCCACATGTGGCACCCCTGGGTGTCTCAAGCCTCCATGAGAAGTC
>NW_007730040.1:98278-100982 GCF_000696425.1 Galeopterus variegatus
GTCATGGTGGCCACGATGAGCACCCAGATGATGACTGGTCCACTCACTTTTCACATCAGCAAGGCTGCCCAACTGTCTCTTAAGAGCTCTGGCATCTCCTGAGCAAACCACTGCAGTGTCCACATGTGGCACCCCTGGGTGTCTCAAGCCTCCATGAGAAGTCACCCACAGGTATTCGAGGAGGCGGCCTGGATGGCGATTAGGCACCCTACCTGCAGGGCCAGACAGGCCTGGGTTGGAATCCCACTGCTGTTGCTCTTTAGCTATGAGACCTTGAGCACGGCACTTAACCTCTACAGGCCTCAGTTGTCCTAATGGAAGAAATGGGAAAAATGATCCCAGAATATCTGAGTTATGAGGCAGAAAGCCACTGGATGTCAATAGCTTAGCACAGTGCTGGGCCCAGAGCAAGTGCTCATTAAGTAAGAATTGTGAGCCTGACTTTTAGGATCTACTCTAACCCACAGGCAGTATTGGCCTGGAAATATTTACAGAAGTTAAAACAGATGCCACAGCCTCTGCCACTGAAGCACTAACAGCCTGTGTGGCTGGAGACCCTACTTTTCCAGCAGTAGAGACCTCAGCCGGGGTTAGGAAGGCACTTCACTGGGCGGCGGCGTGGGGGGGTGGTGTCCCTGGCCCCACTCAAGAGAAAGTTTCCCCAGCAGTGGGGAGAGTGACTGACCTCCTGGCCACAGCACAAGGCCCCAGTGTACCCAGCTCTTCTCTGGGGAGGGATGAGTCAGAAGGCCCCGGTTCCCTGTCTCAGGCCAGTCCTACCACAGCCTGGCCTGAGACAGGCGGACTGGGCGGAAAGGCCCCGGTTTCCTGTCCCCCCCACCACCACCCACCCAGCAGCCACAGCCAGAGTCAGAAGAGTACCGAGGCCCCACCCCCTGGATACCGGGGCTTCGGCCCATCCTCCCATCCTCCCAGCTTCAAGGATGGGAAAACATCAACAGGAGCTGGAGGAGAGGCAGCTGCTGCAGGCCTAGCTGGGGGAGGGGACTGCCTGTCCCCAGATCCCGGAGTCTCCTGTCTCCGGCCACCTGCACATAAGGCCGAGCTGGGCCCATAGAGACAAGGACTGGGGGTGGGGAATAAACAGGACAAGGAGATTCACCTAAGCCTTGAGGCTATAACATGGGATGGAGGGGGTTGCAGGAGCGGACACCCAGAGATGATCACAGCTCCGATTGAGGGGATGCTTACTATGTGCCAGGTGCCATGGCCACCATTCACAGAGGAAGAGCACTGAGGCTCAGGCAAGTGAGGGAACTCATCCAAGCATGCACAGCTAGTCCACAGTAGGGCCAGAATTCAAACTCAGCTCCAAGGACCCTCAAGCCCTGACCCCAACCACAAAGCTTAAGCCCCTAATCCAGACCCAAGAGCAAGAGTCTCACCCAGCCCTGGGATGCTAGAGGGGAGGGGCAGGGAGTTCTAGGGCCAATGTGGTCACGAGGGTCCTAGGACACACTGGTGCCAATGTTGACCTTGGAATTCACGCCCAATCCAGTCAACAGCTCCTTTAACAAATACCTACTGACCATTTCTAAGGATCAGGTCCCTGGAGTGGCAGCCGGTAGGGATGGAGGGCTGCCTGTGGCCCTTCCTGGCTGGTTCCCTGGCATACCGATGGGTCTGTGCTATCTCACCACTTCCCGGGGTTCTCCCTCTTTGGCTGAGTAGAAGAACAAGGACTACCACCAGTGGGCACGGCCAGCGGAACAGTGTGGCACCTGACAGGCAGGAGCCAAAACACTCTGCTTCCCACTCAGGGGCCCCGGGTCCAGACTAGGCAAGTAGAGGGAGGCTTGAGAGGTTTTATCACCAAGCAGCCCAAGAATGCCCAAATCCTATGCAGCCAGGAAGACACCAAAGAATGTCTTTATTACCACCTCACCTGAAATAGTCTGGAATGGGGCATAGGGTCCCACAGCTGGTCCCAAGGATGCCCCAAACCAAGATACCAGAGTGGCTCACCCTGTTAACCCTCTGTCTCCTGGGTGAGAAGCATTAAGGAGAGGCATACCTTCACCCACTGGGCATGTGGTCAGTGAGATGAGTGTCTCGGCCCTCCATCAACAGGGACCTCCATCATGAGACATAATGGCAGCTGCCCACCCACAGCCAGCACCACGGTGGGGACCTTTCAGGCATCCCCTCATTTGATCCCCTCTGCAAGCCAGGAGAGTAAGGACTACAGCTGTATCCATTTCACAGGTGAGAAGCCAAGGCTCAGAGAGGTTAAGGGATAGGGACTTGCTCACACCACTTGGAAGTAGCAAGGTAGAGAACTGAATTCAGGCTGCAGGGCGGTGTGTGAGGTGCACGTGCAGTGAGGACCTCACCTCTCCAAAGCATTCCCTAAAGGCTGCCCTTCCTTCCCCATTCTGGCCTCCTAAAACATCAGAGCCACCCCATTTAGCTCTCCTGACCCTGTATGTACCCCTTAAATGGTCAGAGCAGCATAACAAGAGGTAAAACCCAAACCTGGGGTCCTGGGCAGCCTTCCCCTATCTGAGCCCCAGGTACTCAGGTGAGGGGAGGTCACACCAATCTCCTAGAGCAGGTGAGGGGCTTAAAAGAGATCACACACATAAAGCTCTTAGCATAGTGATGGGTACATAGCAATCACTCAACTAGCACTACCTTCAGAATATAGGTCGAGCACTTCTCTGTCTGTTGTTTTCATCTGCCC
>NW_007730040.1:101037-105779 GCF_000696425.1 Galeopterus variegatus
GCCTTCCCCTATCTGAGCCCCAGGTACTCAGGTGAGGGGAGGTCACACCAATCTCCTAGAGCAGGTGATGGGCTTAAAAGAGATCACACACATAAAGCTCTTAGCATAGTGATGGGTACATAGCAATCACTCAACTAGCACTACCTTCAGAATATAGGTCGAGCACTTCTCTGTCTGTTGTTTTCATCTGCCCTGCAGAATCCTGGAAAGAGAGTATCAGGCCCTCCCTCTGTCACCCAGTCCCAGCTCTACCCCATCCCTCCTCCCCCAGTGCCTAGCTTGGGGCCTCCAGCCCACTACAGGGACTCAGCACGTCCTCAACAACTCGCTAACACTGGCAGAGACTCCAGAGAAGGGAAGGGCCGTGCCTTCTTCTCCATTCCTGAGAAACAGAAGGGATTGCTGACAATTCCCAGCCTGCAGTCTTCCAGCTCTAATCAAGGAGCAAACACAAAGAGAGAATCTCTAAACACTTAGAAAACGCGGGAACCCTGTGCCCCACGTGGCACTGTGGGGATTTATAAAGAACAAATCATGCCTGACAAACTTGATAGCTTTCTTGATAGAATTACAAGACTGGTAGATGAAGGAAACGCAGGCAGGGTAATATATCTTGATTTTTAGCAAAGCATTTGATACAGCACCTCAAGTAATCTTACAAAATTAATTCAAACAGACTTGGCCCTAAGCACTTGTCATAGGGCCTAAAAGCAGGAGGGGGCAGGTCCCAAAGGTCCCTGGTGCAGGAAGCAAGCCCCGGGGGAAGGGGCTGAAGAGCAAAGAGCCTGGGAGTGGGGGCAGGGCTGCCAAGACCCAGCACAGGGTCAGATCTTATCTAACATCTTCATTAATGATCCTGAGAGAGAGAGTAAACAGTCCGTTAATGAAATTTGCAGAGGATATTAAATTGGAAGGTGTTGTGAACACCAATGAAGACAGCAAAGCGGTCCAGAGAGACCCGGGGAGAGAGACTTGGCAGGAAACTAAGGGCTGGCAAGGGGTACGCAGGGGGGAAGCTGGGCAGCAGCTGGGGCTACTTGCAGAGCCAGGCGAGAGGGAAGGGCATCCCAGGGCTGGAGTGAGCTGAGAGAGCCCACAGCTAGCATGGGTTCTGGCCAAACAGGCAAACCCCAGGAATCTCAGTTTTTCCACCTGTAAAATAGAAGAAAGGGCTGGCAAATAAGGAGGATGCTTTGCAGCTCTGACAGCTGGAAGTGATGGGGAGGCGAGTTCCTTTAAGGAGCTTGGAGCTGAAGCCCACCTTACAGAAGGGGAGAAGGAGCTATTACATGAAGAGGAAGGGGAGCCTGCGGGCCATGGAGGAGAGGGCCGCAGGGAGGGAGGCTCTGCCTGAGCCATCACTGGCACCCACAACCTCCCTGGGCTGTTCCCCAATGCTACTGAGGCAGGTACTGCTGGGGTAAGCCCCTCTCCCTGCCCCAAGCCTGTCCAGACTTGCAGGGCATGCTGGGAACACTTGAGTGGTAGACATTCTAACCTGGGGGTGGGGCGAGGGCAGAGTCTGGAGAGTTCCTGACCCCTCTATGGCTGATAGCCAGGAGGGAGATGCTTCTCCAGCCAGATGAATCAACTGCTCCAAAATCAGGGTATGTGGCCTACCCCAACCACTTCTCTCTGTTAGAGAGGGCCACCATCTCTGCCTGGATCTCTTCTGTCCCTCTCTCTCTGCCGCAATCCCAAAGGGTTCCAGGACTAACCCCTCCCCCAGGAGGCTGAGGCAGAAAGCTGCCCAAGGGTATGTGGCCTACCCCAACCACTTCTCTCTGTTAGAGAGGGCCACCATCTCTGCCTGGACCTCTTCTGTCCCTCTCTCTCTGCCGCAATCCCAAAGGGTTCCAGGACTAACCCCTCCCCCAGGAGGCTGAGGCAGAAAGCTGCCCGTTCACATGGACTTGGAGGATTTGTTCCCACAAGGCTCCTCGGCAGGTGGGTTCTGAACAAGAGCCAGGGCTGCCTAGCACTGTGCAAGGCCCTAGGCAACCCAAAATAAAATGCTCTGTGGGAAGAAACGGATGACTGGTTCCCAGCTAGGGGTGTGCTGGGCTGCTGGGGGAGGCTCTTCTGAAGCAGGAGGCCAGCCAGCCAGCCAGCCAGATGTCAGGACCACCTGCTGGGACACAGGGGAGAGAACCAGGTGAACACCCAGGCGAGTTCCTTCCAATCCCCTTACTTAATAATAATAACAACACTTACTGAACACTCACTATGGCAGATTTCTAAGTGTGTTCCATGTATTAAGGCATTTGACCTTCATCACAATCGTATGAGGTAGTAGCTCTTATTTTCCCCATTTTACAGAAGAGGAAACTGAGGTATTGACAGGTAGCCAGGAGCCTTGGCACCTAGCCGGAAGGTCCAGGGGAGAAACAGGAGCCTGCCAAGCGCCACAGGGGCAGGTGAGTGGCTCCCGGTGGGGGACCCCAGAGGGTGGAGAGAGGCAGCCCCTCCTGTGGGGAGGCCAGAGCCTTGCCCACCCCTCATTTTCCCCACTGGAGGGAGTTGGTCCAACTCCTGCCACACTTGTGGAGCCTGATTTTACTATATGTTTCCCTTCTCCCCCACCACTGCCGCGCTACACCGAGTCCTCTGAACGAGTCTGTTTCCATGGAAACCATACAGTGACTCAGGGCTTCGGGACCTTCTCTGAACCAGATTATGAATATCAAATGCTCCCTCCCCGCACCAATGCAGAGTGGAGTTGAGAAAGTAAAGAGAGACCCACAGTGGGCAAAGAGGGAGACAGAGGGTGGGCAAGAACCAGGCTGTCAGAGCAGGAATCTGGCCCCCCAGTGAGGGTCCAGCACCAGACCTCCCAACTGCAGACTCAGTGGAGCACAGATGTACACCGCCTCCAGTGCAGCCTGACACACAACCCTATATCAGCACCCCCCTTCCTCCCGAAGCAAAGTGCCCTGCAGGCAGGGGGGCAGGGGAGGGGGATCTGTAGAGCAGAGACCCCTCATCTTAACCGGGACATGCGCATGACAGAGGTGGCTCAGGGGCCAGGGTAGAGGGAAGCTCTCTGTGAGGGGAGCTGAACTTCACATGCCAAGGAGGAAATCTCTGGCCAAAAGCATTGCACCTACTCAGCAAAGAGAGAAATTTGGATTTTAGTGGGGAATGTGTTTCTACTTTGAGATGAGGACACTGGGTGTTAAGTGATGGGGAACGGGGGAAGGGAGAGGAGGCTGGCCATGATTTCAAAGTCCCAGCAGAGTTGGGGGGATAACTAACAGAGATGTCCTCTCACTTGTGAACCCCTCCACACCCCACCCCACCACCCACCACCTCGGCCTCTTCTAGGGCTGCTCACGGGCCAGGGTCAGGGACAGCAGCAGGGAAGTGAAAGTTTGCAGTGCCAGGCTTCTGGCCTCCTGCAGGGGTCTACGGCCCATGGGCAAGTCCACCCCCTCCTTTCCCCAGCAACTCCCAAAGACCCAGGAGGGAGGGAAATGGAATAGGTTGGAAGCTTGATACCTCCCTGGTGAATCCAATGTGTGACTCATGATGGTGAAAGCACTTTGAAAAAGAAACAGGGTCATCATGATGCCTGTAAGTCTCCCTGCCTACTGAGGACCAGAGCCTGGGAACTGCCTGCCCGGGTAAGGTACTCTGCCTGAGACAGCCCAGCCCCACCTCAAAGGGTTGAGGAACACCTGATGGTAGGTTCCTGGTACCTTGGCCTCTTACACCTGCTTGACTCTTACACCTACTGGTCCCTTCAGTTTGCCAAAGCAGCTACCTGACCAGCCAGGGTGCCTGACTCATGCCCCCAATCCTAGGTCCCCTCTGCCCCCTGCTCCTATCAGCCCTCCCTCCAGAAGACACTGAGCTGAATTTCCGTCCTTGACTAGACATCCACCTCTCCTGCCCAGCTTCCACCTCTCCATCAATGGCCTAAGCCCATCCTCTGGCACCAGGACCCGGGGAGCAGCCTTTCCTAGGAGCCTCCTGCTTAGGAGCAGTTTTTAAGTCAATCTAGAGGAAACCAGCACCAGAGCTGAAGGACCTAGTCCTTGGTAAAAGGCAGGCCCAGGATGGGGGAAGAGGGCACACTGTAGCATCTGAAATCAGGCCAAGGTGCCACCCTAGTAAGACCCTGGGTCTTAACCTTTCCCATGTAGCATGGCCTTTTAACCCCTAGCATCCCAGCTAGCGCTACTCTGGGCTGTTACTGTGAAAGCAAGCATTGGGTCCCTGGAGCCTGGGAGGGGCTGCTCCCCGAATCCCACCCAGAGAAGAGCAAGAGGGTTGTTCTGGCTGCCCGTGGGGCGCTCTGCACCATTCGGCAGCCTCGGCCCCATTGGGGCACAGCTTCTCGCAGCGTGTGGGTGCGGGTGCGGGACTGGGGCTGGAAGCAGGAAGCAGGGGACAGCCCCCCACCTACGGATGCAACCCTGGTTTGGAAAGTTGGTGCGGTCGCGGGGACCTCAGGGTCTCAAGGCGCCTTAGCAGCCCCGAGCCAGGTAGGCTGCGGGATGGTGATCCAGGAGCAGCCCCTGAGTACACTCCGCAACCGAGGGGACCAGGGCGCCTCGGGGGCCGCCGTGCGTCTCAAGTTTGCTGCCCTCCCCAAATGGGGGCGGGGACAGCTAGGACGATAGCGGCGCTCACCCGCCACCAGCCCAGGCAGCCCCTTCCTGCGCCCAACACGCTGCCGTCCCCCGCCACCTACCCCCACCCCCACCGCGCACCGCGGGTAGTGACTATCCCCGAGCGGA
>NW_007730040.1:107447-109829 GCF_000696425.1 Galeopterus variegatus
CACCCCCTCCGCAGGCGGACTCCTGTGCCAACCCCCACCCACGGGTCGGGGGAGCCACGCCCACCCCACCCCCCGGGCTTTGGGAGGACGGCGGGCAAGGGCGCAGGCTGCCCACTGGCACCTCTTCCCGGACCTTCCTTTACCGTCCCTCTCAGGACGCTGCTCGCTGTACCTCCAAAGCCTTCCGCCTGAGCACCCCCCGTCCCCGAATCTCACTGGAGCCCCAGCCTGGCCCCAGGCCCAGCTGTGCTCTACCCCTTCCCCTGCCCGCGCAACGGAGGGACTACAGAACCCAGAACCGGAGCCAACTACCTTTCGGTGCCAGTACCCCAACGCGCGCCCCTAGCCCATCCGTCCTTCTGCATCTAAAGTGTGGAAATGAATCATACGTCCCTGCTCCATTGGACCCTCTTGGGCAGGGTCAAGGTGTGGCTTCGTGGGGCATTAGAGTGAGTTTGCTGGCAGATCATCTCCCAGGCCAGCCCTCCACCCCGCCCATCTCCTTCCTACTGGACTGCCACTGGCTCTCCTAGGTGGATCGGGACGCAGAGCCTGCCGGCTGAGAAACTTGGTCCTTCATTCTCTGCACAAATATTGACTGAGGATCTTCGCAGGCCACGCCCAGCCCGCCAGGGCACCAGGGACTGGTTGGTGACAAGACAAATGGACCCCTGACCTCTCAGAGTGGAGGAGAAACAGGGGAAACAGGCAGAACAATACTGTACGATCACTGGCCCCTGGGCTGTGGAGGACAGCAGGAAAACCCAGCTCTGCCACCAACTCTGACCATGACCCAGCTGGCCACCTTGTGGGCCTGTTTCCTCATCTGGAGAATGGGTAGGAGATTTGGCTGGCTGAACCTCTGATGCTCCTCAACTCTGAGCAAGTGATTATCTTCTGAGGCAAGGAACAATCCGTTTCCATCAGCACCCATCTCGGAATTCTCCCTGTGTCTCTGATTTCCAGCTACAGCCTCTCCATCCTTCTTGGACAGGGGGCAGAGAGCAATGGATGGCTGAAAACTCCAGGTGAAAGCCTCCTCACCTAGGTATGGAAAGGCAGCGGCTGCCTCCATCTCACATCAAAGACCACAGTAGAGTGGTTAGCACAGGAGCCTTCCAGGTCACAGGAGTCTGCCGTGTGCTTGCTGGGTGACTGTGTGAGTGATGCGGCCTCTTTGTGCCTCGGTTTCCTCATCCAAAAGATGGACATCCTGGTCCTCACCTCACTAGGCTACTGTGAACACCAAAAGATAAGATATGTGTAAAGCGTTCAGCATCTGGCACACAGTAAGTGTTTAATAATTGCACCATGTTATTGTTATTGGCTGGTTGGTGTCCAGGGTAGTCAGGAATGAACATTCATTCACTCACTCACTGAGAGGAGAATTTGCTTCTCTAGTGGCCTTGGGACTCGAATTGTTAAGAAAGTCTCTCTCTCCATCCAGAACCAGATGGTATAAAGTCTCCTGCCCCAAGGGTCCCATTCTACCAAATGGCCATTTATCTTGGTCACAATTGGAAACTCATAATTATAAACTCCTCTCCCCCACCACTGCCTCCCAAGCTCAACAGCTGAGCCCAGCAGCCAAGCCTTGCAGCCAAGCCCCATCAAGCTGGAGTGGCTAATACCTTCCAGTGTGTTCTGCAGCAGCAACAGCAGCAACCTGTCCCCAGCCCTGCCTGCCCTCCACCCACTGCAGCCAGAATGCAGGGCCAGACCTCAATCCTGACTTCAAGGCAACCAAATCTGTTTCCCCTCCTGCCCCCAGGGAGTGACAGTGTTTCTGGGTGTCTAACAAGACTGCCAACCTTACAGAAGCAAGGACTTCATGTTTCAAAACCCTGTTTGTCCCTCCATAGAAAACCAAGCCCCAATAGCCTGGACTGAGCCATCACAACCTTCGTTTTCACCCAGAGCTAATCCTTACCCAAGTTTTCATCTTGACAAGAACAGTCCAGGTTTAGAGAGAGCTTTTTCTATCTCATGCTCTCAGATCCAGTGCCTCATTTTTCAAATTCTGGTGTATTTTGGGTGGAAAGAAGGGAAAAGTATATGTGGCTGACATGAAAAGATTGGTGTGGTTGTAACATAAAGATAGAGTGGAATTTGGAATTTTTTATGAAGAACATTTAAACTCTAAAAATAGATGAAAGACCCGGTCTCAGGAATACCAGGATTCTGTTTCCCGTTTCCTGGAATCTCCCACTTGACCAACACGGGTTTTTCTTGAGCGTCTACTTTGTGCACTGCCCTGTGGCAGGTGCTGTGGGGTAAGTGGGGGTGGAGCAGAAGCAAAGGCTTTGTGCTCAGGGAATTGGATTCCACACAAAGAAGCAGCAAAGAATTGTCACTGCAAATGTGATCAAATACAAAAAAAAA
>NW_007730040.1:110709-115749 GCF_000696425.1 Galeopterus variegatus
GATTCTGTTTCCCGTTTCCTGGAATCTCCCACTTGACCAACACGGGTTTTTCTTGAGCGTCTACTTTGTGCACTGCCCTGTGGCAGGTGCTGTGGGGTAAGTGGGGGGGGAGCAGAAGCAAAGGCTTTGTGCTCAGGGAATTGGATTCCACACAAAGAAGCAGCAAAGAATTGTCACTGCAAATGTGATCAAATACAAAAAAAAATGTAGTATTGGAAGTCAGAAGAAAATGGAGCTTCAAGGGTCATTCAAGGAGGGCTTCATGGAAGAGGAAGGAGTTGAACTGAGGTTTGAGGGATGGATAGGGTATAAAAAGGCGAAAGAGCAGGAAAGTGCCTGTGAGAGGAAAGGGCAGCGGGTGGGGCTTTTTTGTGGGATAGTAAGGAGGTTAATATTAATGGCTGATGTCTGAGGTTTCGCCATGTGGCAGGCACTGTGCAATTTGCCTTGTGTGGATTCTTTCATTTGACTCCAAAAAGAACCCTATGAAGTAGATATTGCCATTCCCATTTTACAGACGAGGAAACTGAGAGCCAAAGGGGTTAAGTGACTCGCCCGGGTTTGCAGAGCTGATGAGCAATAGAGCGCCCGAGCAGTCTGCCTCCACATGCCTGACCACTCCACTCTGCCGCTTTGGCCAGCCTGACTCTAGTGGGGTGCCTGCACAGAGGAACAGGCAGGTGACCGAGGACAATGGCAGGTGGTATGGTCATCAGAAGCCCCCAGACAGACAGGTTTCCTGAAATAGAGCCCCTAGACCCCCCCCCCCGGGAACTCTAAAATGAGACAGTCCCTCTTTTTCCATCAGTGTGCAGGTCCCTGGGGTATTTAGAAATTTGTTAAGGGATTTGGGGGCTCAGGATTCTGGATTTTTAATATCTTTCAACTGTCCATGTGGTGGCGGTCTGTGCCACCCACCTTGTTATTTCTGTCTTTTCTGGGAGATTGATGGCCCAGGCTTTGATTTAAGATCTGCTGTTGCGATCCTCAATTTCCCATGTCTCACGGAGGACGCTGACAAGGCAGCAGCGCACGGAGGGTGGCTCCTGGCTATTCCTGGACTTCAGGCCCAAGAGCCCACAGCAGAAAAGTAGAGAAGATTCCAACCAGAAAATCCTGGGCAGAGGCAGGCAGACCCAGTGGATCTTCCCCACCGGCAGTGTGAAAGGGGTGCTGCCGAGCAAGCCCATTCAATGACAGAGCTGGAAAAGCCTGCAGAGGCGAGCCAAACCAAGCTCTCACTTCTAGATGAACAAGCTGAGGCCCGAAGAGGTTAAGTGACCTACCCAAGGCCACTCAGGAAGTGAGTTGAGCCTCCAGCCAGGTCTCCAGCTTTTTGAGGAGAAGGTCTCTTACATGCCTGCTATCCCCCAGTTCTGCCCTGTTCTGGATGAAGTCCTCTTCTGATGAATCAAGGTTTCTAAGCTCTTTATGGTTGAAATCAGACAAACATTTGAGGGCCTTACCTCTGGCCAGACACTGTGCTGGCCCCTCAGATATATATGGTCCCATTTCTTCCTCATAAGATCCCTGGGGGGGGGTTGCTGGGCCCAGAGGTCACCAGGCCTCACCAGCTCGTGGACCACATCATTACTGAAAACCCTTTCCTGCCCCATTAGGTCCTCCAGCCAAAGCCTCTTGAGAAGCTACCCCACTATTCCACCTACAACGGTTTCTCTGAATCCCTCTAAGGGACATTGCATTGCTCCAAGACCAGCCTGTCATCTGCAGTCACCACTGGCATGTTCTCTGCTCCTGCTCCAGAAACTTCCAAAAGCCATGAAGCTACTTGAAGAAGTACCTGTCCCCTACCCCTGCCATGCCCACTGATTGCAGCCCTGGTGGGGAAGCAGGGGCAATTGCCAAGGGGCAATTCTGGTGCCCCTGTGGCCCCAGTCCTTGGACTGCCAGAGGCAGGAAGAGCAGCATCTTCCCCAACACAGGGCCCTTGGGGCCCAGGGCCCCAAAGCATGACTGCTGTGCCATAGTCTCCCAAGACCTCTCTGCAAATAGCCTGTCCTGCTGGTGGCTGCAACCACTAAGCCCTGGCCTCAAATCCAGGCCAAAGCTGGGGAGCAGGGCACCATTCCCTCTTTACTCTCTCTCTCTCTCCTTGGAGCCACTCCCAAGAGAAAGTCCCCCTCCTTCTCCAGTTACAGAACAAAATCCCCCAGGAAAGTTAGAGGATGCCAACAAATCCTGGTGGGTGAGAAGAAACAAAGGCACTAAGTAATTTGCTTCTGGGAAGTAACCAAGCCAGAGTCTGAACCCCCAACTGTGACCCACCTGCACAACACACCCAGGGGTCTTAGTCTTTCTGGGCCTGGTAGGTGGGAAAGCAGGAGTGGACTATGTTGGGGGATATTTGGTCCTGGGCCAAAGGAGGCCGTCACATCTTCCAGGCTCCATCTTCCTTCTTCTGGCTTCATGTGGTCTGGCCCAAATCTTGCCAAAACATCTTATCCAAGTCCCTAAAGTTACCAAAGTTACCTCCTTCCCCAAAGGAGGAAAGAGAAGTCAGAGAAAGCCAGACATCCTCTTGCTTCTGAGAAAGGAGCCTGCTCCAGCCGCCCTCTGAGAAGTGGGTCCAGCACAGATGTTGACCTTCCCTAACCACTCTGCTGGCCATTGCCACACTCAGCCCTGTGACCAGAGCCACAGAGGCCCAGGCTGAGGAACACCAGTGAGAGCTCTCAGGACTCAGTGCTCCCCCAGAGCCTCCTGCTGTGGAAGCAGAGTGGTGGCCATGGGCCTCTGCTTCCTTCTCCCCACCCACACACACCTGGCACCAGGGCAGATCCTGAGACAGCCGGCCACAGAGCCATGAGACAGACAGACTGACCAAAGGCAAACAAGGACTAAGACTGGCCGCAGACCCCATGTCTGATCTAAAAATATGATACGGTAAATACATCACAGCCCTGAGGCTGCAGGGGGGGAATGATGGGAGTTGGGGGCGGACAGCAGAACAGGATCGTGGGCTGCAATTAAAATTCCCATCCTGGGTAATTCCCAGGCCTCCATAGGGCTGTTTCCATGGCAAGAGAGGCTGGCCCAGAGAAGAGAGGCTTCTGGCAGGGCTGGAACAGAGGCTCACTCCTCTGCTTCTGCCCACAGAAGCCTCAGCCTGGGCTGGACACTCCAGAGCAGGCTAGATGGTCCAGCTCAGAACCTGGCAAGGTGCAGGTAGAGGCCCAAGAGACGGTCCCTGCCCCAGGCTCTACAGGCAGTTGCCCAAAGTAGCAGGGACAGGGAAGGAGGGACAGTATCTGGGTCCAGGGAGCAACTCAATGACATATCCTGGGATTCTAGGAGACAACCAGGGCCCTGGCCCACACTCTAGGGACATGGCCACTACCTGGAGCAGCCAGAACTACTGAGACAGGTAGAAATGTCAAGCTCTCAGGAAGCATGATCCTCATCTGATAAACCCTTCCCTTCCCTCCAGTGCCCCCCAGTCCCCTCGCTGGCCTCCGGGCCAGATTCTCCCTGTCCCACCTCCTACCCTCTCACCTCTTATTCACCCTCATCCCACATCCTCCATTACCTCCTCCTCCTGCTGGCCCCTAAGGCAACCCGTCCACATCCCTTGCTGGTGCCAAGAAGGCTGGAGGCCCTTCTGGTACACTCCCTGCTGGCAGCTGGTGACAAGCAGGGCAGGAGTGGACACTGTATCTCCACAAGTAAACATCAGAGGTAGTGAGGTCAGGAGAGATGCCAGGGCTGTCCCTGAGGCCTTGCCTCTGAGGAGTCCAGGAGCAGCTCAGGGGGCTATACAGATTGACCTGTAATGCCAGTGCACAGAAATCCCACATCTGGGGAGCCTGGCCCAGAGAGACAACCATGAGTCCTACCTCCTGGGATGGTTCCAAGGGCCTGAGCTGCCTGGGAGGGGAGGCCTGCTTCCAGGTGGCTCCCTGTGGGCCACACTCAGGCGGGGAGAGAAGGGACAAGTAGGCATTCAATGTTCACCACCCTTCACTCACCTGTCTCTATTCGTGACCTCCCCCCAGCCTCTCAGCTCTGAGCTGGGGGGCAGAGTGGAGAATGGGAGATGGCCTCTGCTGCCCAGCCACAGGCTGATCTGGGGCTCTTTCCCTCCTCTCTCTGGGGAAGGAAGGAACAGTGAGTATCCCCACCAGGTGTGGCCAGCCCTTGGGCAGGAGCCCATGGGCACCTCCCACTGGACAACCCAGCCCTGGTTAATGCCACACCGGCAGGCTCTGAGAACTCAGCTCAAGAACAATGGGGCCATTCACTCAGCCTGGGCTTCACACAATGACCCTCTTGGTCTATTTCCATGGCTAGACGGTGTGTGTGAGTGTGTGTGTGTGTTAGATGGAAATTGGAGGTAACTGGGCAGAGGCAAGAAAAAAAGCACCAACCAGGGATTTATTTATAATAATACTGATATTCTTTGTTAGGCAACTACTGTGTGCCAGGCACTATACTGGGTACTTACACTATCCTCCCAACAGCCCTGTGAGCCAGTTCCAATACAATCTCCATTTTACTTATTTTTTTTATTTTTTTCAGAAAGATGACCAGTAAGGAGATCTTAATCCTTGACTTGGTGTTGTCAGCACCACACTCTCCCAAGTGAGCCACGGGCTGGCCCTCAACCTCCATTTTATTTTTTATTTTTATTTTTTTAAGTTGGTTTTATTTTTTTGTTTGTTTTGTTTTGTTTTTTAATTTTATTTTGTCGATATACAATGTGGTTGATTATTGTGGCCAGTTACCAAAACCTCCCTCCCTCCTCCCTCTCCCCCCTCCCACCCAACAATGTCCTTTCTGTTTGCTTGTCATATCAACTTCAAGGAATTGTAATTGTTATGTCTTCTTCCCCCACCCCGTTTTTTTTTTTTTTTGGTGTGTGTATGTGTGTGTGTGTGTGTGTGTGAATTTATTTATTTATTTTTAGCTCCCACCGATAAGTGAGAACATGTGGTATTTCTCTTTCTGTGCCTGACGTGTTTCACTTAATATAATTCTCTCAAGGTCCATCCATGTCGTTGCAAATGGCAGTATTTCATTCGT
>NW_007730040.1:116539-135364 GCF_000696425.1 Galeopterus variegatus
TCCTTTCCGTTTGCTTGTTGTAACAACTTCAAAGGATTGTAGTTGTTATATCTTCTTCCCCCACCCCAGATTTGTGTGTGTGTGTGTGTGTGAGAGAGAGAGTGAATTAATTTATTTATTTTTTTTTTAATTTTTATTTTGTCAATATACAGTGTATATGATTATTATGGCCCATCACCGACAACTCCCTCGCTCCTCCCTCTCTCCCAACCCCCCCAGGAATGTCCTTTCCGTTTGCTTGTTGTAACAACTTCAAAAAAAGTATAGTTGTTATATCTTCTTCCCCACCCCACCCCCGGTATTTTTTGGTGTGTTTTTGGGTAAATTAATTTGTTTATTTTTTTAGCTCCCACCAATAAGTGAGAACATGTGGTATTTCTTTTTCTCTGCCTGACTCGTTTCACTCAATATTATTCTCTCAAGGTCCATCCATGTTGTTGCAAATGGCAGTATTTCATTCGTTTTTATAGCTGAGTAGTATTCCATTGTGTAGATATACCACATTTTCCGTATCCACTCATCCGATGATGGACATTTGGGCTGGTTCCAACTCTTGGCTATTGTAAAGAGTGCTGCGATGAACATTGGGGAACAGGTATACCTTCGACTTGATGATTTCCATTCCTTTGGGTATATTCCCAGCAGTGGGATAGATGAGTCATATGGTAGATCTACCTGCAATTGTCCTCAACCTACATTTTAAAGATTAAAAAAAAAAGAAAAAAAAACACTGAGGAAAGATTATAGAAGTCAGAATAATGGTAGCCTATTGATGGGCGTATCTACTAGAAAGGGGCACGATGGACCTTTCTGGACTAATGGAAAAGTTGTCTATTTTTATTTGGCTGGTGGTCACATGGGTGTATACATATGCAAACATTCATTGTACTGTCCACTGAAGAGTTTTGCATTTTGCTGTTTGTAAATTACATTTCAGTAAAAAATGAAAAAGATGTTGCATCCATAGAGTGGAATATTACCCAGCCTTAATTAAAGCTCTTTGTATACTAACATAGATCTCCAAGATACACTGTTAAATGAAAAAGATCAATGAGAAAACATTATTTTACAGATAATACACAAATGTATTTTAAAATACTATCTAGACATACCTGCTTGTGTGTGTAGATTATCTTCAGACAGACACATGGAAATCATGACTGCTTCTGGGGAGAGAAGCCACATGGCTGACAGAGGCATGATATACCCTTTTCTTAATCCATGGAAGTGTATTACTTACTCAAAAATTTGAAATTAAAACAAAGGATATAAGAGTGCCTGGGCTGCTGAATCCCCAGCCATTATGTCAATTGCTTTAGTGCATTTAATTCCAAAGCAAAAGCCTCTCTCCACTCCTCTGATCTGTGTCCAGCCTGTCTCCCTTCCTCAAACCCAGCCAGACTACATCTGGCTGTGGCTGCCCAGCTAGGGAAAGTTCATGGCTGGGCTCTGCCATGGACCATCCCAAACCCACTGTGGCCTGAGAGCCAGGGGCCAGGCCAGAGCTGGAGCTGCCAAGAAGCTGCTGGCCTCACAGAGTGGAGCACCTGTCAGCCCCTGAGTGGTATGGTTGCTGCAGGTTTGCAGATGACTCACATGGGCCCTCCAGGTAGGGCAACTCCCCAGGTCCTCACCTAGCCCAGTGGTCGCAACCCCACTGTCACTGCTGCCTGTGCTCCCTCCATGGTGTCTGTGAGCAAACCCTGCCCAGGCCTGGTCCTGAGGAAGATCCCAGGCTTAGAGAGGCTTGCAGAAAGCCACCTGCCCTACCCAGGTGGAAAAGGGCAGTGGGAGGCAGCCCTCCTCAGAGGAATGCTGAGCATGTGGCTTCTGGAAAAGCATCAACTTGGGTTACAGTCTTGGGTTCAAATTCCACTCTGCAATTTCTTGCCCATTGGTCCTCAGGCAAGTAACTGCCTCTCTTGTGCCTCAGTTTTCTCATTGAAATGGTGAAAACCATACCTCTTACCTGTTGGGATAATCGAGTGGGGAAATGAGCCACTTATGACCCTCAGTCCTAAGCCTGGAGCAGAGTAGGCACATCTTAAAAAAGAAATTCTCACCACCGCTGAGGGCCATGATCTAAGTGGAGCTTTACCAGAGTTTACGAAGAGCTGCATGGGCACAGCCTCCCAGAAGAGGGTGGCCAGGAGGAAGGCCCTGCCCCAGCCGGGGCACCAGGTCTCTCCTTGGGTCCTCTATCATGAGGGTTATCAAGAAAGTGAAGGGTGCTGGCAGGTCACACAGGGCTTGGAAATCTGGCGTCCAATCTGTCCAGGTCTCAGGCTTTAGAGGCAGCAAGGCTTATGGGACCAGGGGGCCATCTCCAAGTATCCAAGAGTCACCTGAGAAAAAAAATCAGGACAAAGGATGGTGGGAATATGGGAAAGACAGGTCACCATCACTTACCTGGCTTTTCTTATCACACCAGATTCCCTGGGGCTTCACGCTTCTGTCAGGTAGGGCCTGCACGGAGTGTTAGACCCCTGGGGCTGGGCAAATGTGGGCCAGTCTGGCCTGGAAGCTGAGTTGCTTTGGGCAAGTCACTGAACTTCATATGTGTGGCGATCACACAGAAGTGCAAGCCTGAGCTTTTTGTAAACTGTTGACACCTCTGGTGGTAAGCAGCAGAACCCACCTCCCTCTCTCCCTGAGCCAGAGTCCATGGCCCTCTGCAGCCCTCACTCAGCCACCACTAAGGATCACCTCTGTGTACAGGTCTCATGGCAGGCACAGGAGAGGTGATCATAGACAAGCAGCCACCCTGTCCTGAAGGAGTACACACCACCATGGTGGGGGATGGAGGGGACAGAGACAGGCCACTGGGTAACAAATGCTAGAATCCTGGAACATAAAGGAAGGGATTCATTCTGCCTAGAAAGGGGGTGCCCTGCAGACCCAAATCCCCTGGCACATCAGCCAATCCTGTCACCCTCAGGGCAGCCAGACAGGAGGCAGAAAGATAGGATAAATAGTAACACCTCTGTTGTATAGGTGAGCACACCAAAGCTCAGAGAGGGCAGTCAGCTCAGAACTGGGGCGGGTGCCCAGATTCCCAGTTCCCAGGGCAGGTGGCTCTCCCACACTCCTGTGGCCACTCACTATATCCCCACCCCACAGGTCACTGGCTATACCTGGCCAGGCCCAGCCTCCTTTTGTGTAGATGAGAAAATTCCCACTACCCAGGGTCATTCCTTGGCAGGTGCAAACTGTAGGTAGTCCCTTCTCTGGAGTGATACAGTCTCCCCAGACCCTAAAATAGCCCCATCTCTCACCCATACCCACCCACCCCACTCAAATCCATATGAGAAATGCTGTATTCAGAGTGACCCTGTCATGATTCATCTATTCATTAAGCACTACTACTGAGCACTTCACCTCTGCTAAGTTCTCACTGGGCTTAAGCCTCCCCCAGACCCTGAAAGGAGAATGGGGATTCTGGCAGATTGGGGGACCCCCAGCATTATTGCAGCCAGCCCAATTTCTGGGCCTTCCAGAAAAATCTTCCCTGGGGACTGGTTACCTCTGCCCATCTCTGAAGTGGTTCAACTACTATTGTTCAACTAATTTCCAAGCAAGCCCAGAACACATCTGTCCTGGAAGGGTCTCTCACTCTCTAAAATAAACACATCTTTTTCAAGAGAAAATCTTTACAACCATAGCCTGCAGGGACCTAGGCCAAGCTATGGAAATAGCAAAGAGACACATTCCAGGGTAGCCAGGTGCCCCAGTGGCTCCTGCTCCACTCCTCAGGCCCTAGGGGTAAGCACTGTCAGAGATCAGTGGGCTGCTGGCCAGGATGCAAGGGCGGAAAGAGAGATGGAGTCCCCAGGCCTGGGTCTAGCTTCTAAGGCAGAGGGGGAAAGTTAGAGGCCTAGGACCCAAAGAAAGAGCATTGAATAGGGTCCTTGGATGAGGTTTTTGTAGTGCAGACACCTGCTTCAACCCACTGCGCAGGTGTGTATATATATATACCTAAGTCAACAACCTGGTAACAGAGAAAATGCTACTCCCACCCCCACTCTCCACTGCCCAATTCTAGGAGAGCAGGCACAGCTGGCACGCCCTCTAATCCAGGGCTATGCTGGGAGTGGGAAATGTTTCAGTTAGACCACAAGAACTGTCAATATATATATATACCTAAGTCAACAACCTGGTAACAGAGAAAATGCTACTCCCAGCCCCACTCTCCACTGCCCAATTCTAGGAGAGCAGGCACAGCTGGCACTCCCTCTAATCCAGGGCTATGCTGGGAGTGGGAAATGTTTCAGTTAGACCACAAGAACTGTCACCTCTCGCAGAATGACAGAGACACAAAAAATTACTCAGAGCCCATGTATTCAGAGCAATGAGAATCCCAAAGGGACTGCACCCAGGGAAAACTCCTTCAAGAGAGGAGAGCCCAGGCACAGCCCTGAGTCAAGTTTTGTTTCAGTTTTTATTGTAAAGACAAGAAAGTTACAGAAGAAACACAGGTGGTTAATCAATCATAGTGAAAACATAAACAAACTGGCTACGTGACAATCTTCATTAAAGCAGGTGTAACTCAAAATAGTTCAAGCAATTTACCACCAGAAGGAGTCATAAAACTAAGCTGTCTGACATACAAAAAGAAACAATGAGACAATCACCATAGCAGTGCTTAGCTTCCTAAGAAACTCAATGAAACAGCTTAGGGCACGATGTGGAACATCCCCCAATCACTAACTAGGAGAATATCCTTGAAGATTTTAGTTCACATATTTTCCCATCATTTAGGTTTAGCTGCACCGAGGGCAACTGCCCCCAGAGCAATCACTTTTTGCTGTGCTTCAATTCTCTTATCTACATCAGAGGCTTTAGTCCTGTGAAAGTTTTCTGGTTTTTCTTAATCTTAGCATTTCTATGTGTTTTCCTAAAGGGTTGGACTGTGGCCCCTAAGCTAGAGGCTCTGGCCTCCTAAACTACAGGACTTTGTTCCTTCTACATTACAGGCTAACCTAAAGGATTTAGTCCTTCTAAACTACAGGACTTTGGTCCTTCTACATTACAGGCTAAACTAAAGAATTTAGTCCTTCTAAACTACAGGACTTTGGTCCTTCTATGCTATAGGCTTTGGCCCTGTGAAATACATGTGTTTTATTTCTATCTCATTAATATCAATATCCTCCGCAAAGAACAACCTTCTGACTGTGACCTGGAATACGGCACCAACGGCCTGCTGAAAAAGCAACTTTTACCCAAGACCCCTCAGCCCGGTCCAGATCCCTCCTCATCAGGCATGGTTTTCCGAGTTAATCCTGGCTGGAGGCAGAGGGGTATGCTAGCCAACATTTAGGGAGTGCCCCCCTTGGGGAGGAAGATCCCCTAACAAAGAAGCAGTGAAAAAGCTGGCTCTTTGGACCCACTCTCTGGGCCTCCATTTGAAATGGGGAAAGTAATAGTACATTCCCCACTGGGTTATCGAGAGGAGTAAGGGAAATGAGTGTATTCAATAAAGCATGTCACAAAGTAACAAGCACATAGTAGATACTCAGTAAATGCCAGACACAATTATCGTTGTTGTTATTATAGTTTGATCCTTCAAAACTGCCTGAAAAGGATCCCTCTGCCAGGTCCTGCCTCCCTTCCCCCAATTATTGGTCACCTCACCCTTACCAATGACCTTACAAAAAAATATAAAACAAACAAATTCTGGGCTCCTGGAAGAGGCCTCCAGGCCTTGCTTGGAGATGTTCAAGGCCTTTAGAGCCAGAGGCAGAGAGTGGATGGCGAGGAGAGAGGGGTCCTAGGCCCCCAGGGAGAGCTGCAGGCAGCAGATAAGGGCTAGAGTCAGCACTTCAGGAGCTGAGCAAGCAGAGGAGGCTCAGACAGGTAGGTGTGCAGAGAGACTAGAAAGAAATTACAGTCCATCAAAGCCAGGGTGGGGGGAGAAGGGCAGGGGGACAAAAGCACCCTACAGCACACAAGTAGAGGTCCTTGTTTTAAATCTGTCTTACGGGAGGGAAAAAGAAAATAAATGAACCTTGACAAGTGGGAACATGTTAAGGGCATGCAGAGGGAATTGTCAGCACCCTCTGCGTGAGAACAGAAAACAGGACCAGCTCCAGCCCAGAGCCTCGGGACCCATGCCAGCTCTCACTGCTCCCTCAACAGGCTCCTTCCTGCAGAGGGCAGGGCTGAGCCCTCAGAGCACACTCCTTAAAGGCAGTCCACGGCTGTTGATGGACTGACAATTCATTAGAAGACCAAATGCAGACAAAGTTCCATTTAACACGCTATGCAGCCCCGGGATCTGAACAAACCATTTGCAAACCCCACCCTCCACCTGCCTTTTTATTTTTTATTTATTTATTTATTTTTTATTGAATCATAATTATTAGACATATTTTGGGGGTTCAATGTTTGACATATGTTAATCAAATCAATATTACTAGTATGTATAGGGTTACAAATTGTACTTATTCTTTATGCCCCTTGTCCAGTCTCTCCCTCCCACCTCCCACCACTGATAACCCTAGATTTCTTCTCTCCCTCTGAAAGAGTAATGGTTACTCTGTTGATTTGTTGCCTCGATGATCTGTCCAATGCTGACAGGTGTGTTCAGGTCCCCAATATGCTGCCTGTGTGCCTGGTTGTGGAAGGGGGTTCCAGTGCCCGGCTCAATGCCTCAGGACTCTGGGACACTGATGGTGTGCCTTGTTGTGGGTGGTGGTGTCCAGTCCCCAGCTCAATGCCGCGGGCCCCCATGTGGGGCCCTGAGGCACTGGTGGTATGCCTGGGTGTGGGTGGGGGTCCACCTGCCTTTTTAACACTGGCTTGAGCTCTCTGGTTTTCAGAGGTGGCCCTGGCACCTGTTCCAACTCTGGCTAACCCTGACACTGCCACAGGATTGCCCCTTGGTTGGGGCAGAGTTGGTAGCCAGCCTGATGCTCTTCCCATGGCACCTGGGCCACCCCTGCCTCATACCCCACCACAGTCTGACCCTGCACCTTCCCACTTTAAAGAGAAGCCAGCTCTGGCCCACTCTCCCCACCACACCCTCACGTGCTGGCAAGCAGCTGCTCAACTTTGACATCTCATTCAGTTACTGCCCTGTCATGCCTTTTCCAAGTCTCCCTCCCATGAAAGTGGAATCCATCGTGCTTTTTACTCCCCTGCCCACTACCATTTAGAGTCTTTCCGTGTACACTGGGAGCTCCTTGAAGTCAGGGTACTAGTTCATTCACCTCTGTAAGCCCAGGGCGTAGCTCAGGGCTGGGCTCATAACAGGTGTTCACTAAGTAACTGCCAAATGAATCATGACACAACACAATACCAACGTTACCCAGCAAGTGAATTCTTACAACTGACCCCAAGCAGGGCACTAGAAACATGGACTCTGGCCTCGACCAGCCAACTCCCCCACTCATGATGGGAGGGCAAACATCAGCTTCCATCCTCGGTATAGAGAACGCCAGGCTGAGCCTGGGATAGGGAGAGACCCTCCCTGTCCCAGGAACAAAGCTCTGCATGCAACGCTGCAAATAATCCTTTCTGGTTATTCACCATGCCATCCACCACCCACTTCTCTTCGGGAGAAAGAAAAGATATAGACCCAAATGCCAACATGTGTTTTACTGCCCCCACCAAGGCTCCAGCTAAACCCACACAAAGTTACAGTTCTCTGAACAACTCTAACTCACCCATACTGCCTCCCTCTCACCCCCAATGGCTCAGCCTGCTGGGCTGGGCCCAAGCCTTTCTTCAGAAGGGGATAGCTGCCCTGTGCTGATCTCGGGCCACAACCTTTGCCCAGAAACAGAACCCAGCAGGTGGAGGCAGAGACGGAAGGAGGAGAGGAATCCTTCAAAATGGTCCATAGGGCAAGATCTGGAGGCACAGCTGCAGTGAAGGCCCAAGTGAAAGCCCAGCTGCCCACTGTATGCACAGATTTGAAGTCTGTTTCCCTGAGAAGAGCCTCAGTTGTGGCTCTCAGAGTCCCAGGTGTGACAAATTGGAAAGGACCCCACATCCAGGCAGCAAGCAGGCACTGGTTTCTCAAGATGGATCATTTCTTCATTCACCACACAGGAAGTGCTCAGCGAGGGGCCACAATCCCACCCCCGTGGAGGTCATTGCCAAGGTGGCACATGAATCATTGATTAGGTGGGCAGGCACTTAATCGTCCCATGCTTTGGGCAGGCAGAAGCTAGGGTTTAAGCCGTGTTATACTTTTAGGCAAAGAATGCACGGAAGCTTGAGGCTGACTCGTCTGAGTCTGATGTGGCTAATGTCCAGTTTTTCTAGCAATGACACCAAGTGGGAGGAAGATTTTATAAGAGTGATGGAAAGAAGGTCTCCTTTACCAAACACCTATTATAGGCTAAGCACCATCATTTCATTTACAGTGAAACCCTGAAAGGTGGGCTCCTCCATTCTCAGGTGCATTGACAAGCTGCATTTATTTTATTGACGTTTATAAAGTACTTTCATATCTATCACCACATTTTGCCCTCTCTAGATCCCTGTGAGGAAGGCACTAGTCTCCCTTATCTGAGGCTCAGAGAGACAAAATGTGGCTTCTGCAAAGCCAAACTATCTGACCTCACATCCAGAACTCTTCACTGCACGTTGTGATGAATGGCCGGGTTGAGGACCTGGAAGACAGGCCATTGGGTGTGGAGGCACCAGACTGGCAGAAACAGTGGGCTGATGACAACCATTGTTAAGTGGTCAGGGGAAAGGGAACTCCTGCCCTTACATCTAAAAAGCCAATTGCAGGCAACCAGGGAAGGGCCAGGACAGACATTGCCTGAAAGAAGCCTTTGGTGCCCAGTTGTCTTCAAGCGCTGGTGAATCAGCAAAGAGCTACAGCAGAGGCTGGCGGGCGTCTATGCGCCACTGGAGGAGGAGTGTGGAATAGGGTAGAGCAGTCATCCAGTCCTCCTCTCTGAGGGCATGTGGGAACACTTCTAAGGGTCACCCTGAGAGAGGGCACAAAATGAGCCCTGTGCCCTTCATCTGAAGATGCCTAGGAGGCCCTGCTCTGGGTCAGACCCTGTGGATGTCAACATGAACTGAGCATCAAAGAGCAGGACATAAGGGATAGCCATTGCGGGTGGAGGGAAAGACTGACTTCTCACAGCTCCTTGGCCCAGATCCAGGCAAGAGGTCAAAGGAAGAGATCCACACTGTGGTTGGAGTAATGAAGACAGGGAGAGGAGGCTAAAATGTGACTAATAGCTCCAGAGAGACATGGAGAATGCTAGGCAGATGGGCGGGAGCAGGGAGGCCATGGTCAGGTGTGGGGCAGGGGGTGAGTGAGACCAGGAGCCCCAAACAGGTACCCAGAGCCGGTGACCTTGACCCAGGCCTCTCCTCCACATAGGTACAGGCCCTGCTTCCTCATCCGTGCCCCGGGATCGCTTGGTCTGACCTCCACCGGCCTCCTGTCCCACTGAATCTACTGAGCTTTCACAGGTCTCTCTGCCCAGCCCCACACTGAGCCCTTCCTGCTCTTGTCCTTTCTACTTAAGGAGCCAGAGAAAACAGCTACAGCTTCTCATGCCCTGAGGGGGACGGGCAAGCTAGGGATGCCTGAGGGAGAGAGGGAGAGAAGCCCAGTGAGGGGATTGTGGCAGTCGGCCCGAGAGGGGAAAAATCCGGATTAACACAGAAAATAAACTAAACCAGTGTTTCCCATTGTGTGTTCCACAGAACAAGTATTACCAGGAATAAAGGGTTCTATGGTCAAACAAGTTTGGGAAAAACAGAGTTAAGCAGGTTTTCATAGCAGGACTTCTCAGGGCCTTTAATGTGCAAATATTCTTGGCAAATCTCCAAGAGGAAAGTATAGTACACAGCACTTCCCAAATTTATTTGACCAAGGAACACTTCTATCACAGCAGATTTCTCAGGACGAATGTTCTCTAGAACGCGCTTTGGAAGACACAAAGCTAGACTGAAGCAGTCCGTTTTCCAGGTTGAGTATGTAATCTAACATGGAATTCAGTGATCCAGTTGTATGGACAGGGACTTCCAGCAAAACGCAGATGAAAGGCTGAAGGTCTAGTCTCCCACTCTCTCCCAGGAGGTGCTTCATCTCTCTGGGCCTCACTCCGAACAACTGAGCCCAGGCCACCCATCCTGCCATTGCCCAGGGCTCTTGTGAAAACCAAAGGAAATAAGCAGAGTCTCTTTTAAACTACAGCTCTACAAATACAAAGGCCTATCAAGCAACCTCCCTTGGGAAAGGGAGGGCACACTTGACAATGCGATTGGATGTAGAAAATCTCTCCTTACTAACAACGTTTAAAAGAACTTATCTGTTGTACAAAGCAACATACACCAATGCAAGATAAAGATGAAACAATGGAAGAAAAGTAAAAATGAGAAAGAGCTAAGACATACGGAGTAGAGTGGCACAGAGGAAGAGAGCTGACGGAGCCTGGAGCCCTGAGTCTGGATCCTGCCTGCCCTTGACTGCTGTGTGGCCAGTCAGTCCCTCCTTTTCCTCTGCACATGAAGGGTGTGGAGGATATGACCTCTGAGGCCCGCCCAGCCCTAAAGTCAGAACCGAAGGCCCCAACCCTGCTTTGGATAGCCCATCTCCCCAGAGGACCTGGCAGGTGAACACCCGGAAGGCATCAAAGGGGAAGGACAAAACTGTGCTTAAGGAGAAGACTCCTGTCCACAAGTGTATACTTGGCCATGAAACTAGAGGTGAGCCAAAAATTAGAAATCATGTAAATGCAGAATGAGAGTGGGAAAAGCTCCTCACCCCACCCCCACCCCAGTGTCCCTGCCCCATCTGTTTAGGCCTTGGCATCTCTCTGCAGGATGGAGATTGACCAAAGGGAAAGGGGTAGAGGATAGATTTCAGCCTGGTTTGCTGTAGGAGCCCTTTGAGGTAAATAGGTCAAGTTCGAATATCATAAAGCCTGGTTTGATGGATGAGGGGGCAAAGGGCATCCTCTTGTGAGTCTTGTGGGTTAGAGAAATGTCACGCACCTGCTGACACTGAGGGTTGCTCTTCTGGCTCCACACATGTGGCTTTTCCTATTTTTCATAAGAATATTCCTTTCCACTTGCTGCAAAGTCTACAATTAATTGCTCAGGAGGCTGAGGGACAATCATAAAGAGTGCTCCGTCCTTTTTACACAACAAAAGAGCAGTCTAGCCTTGAGCCCTGTGCTGTGTGTGTGAGTGTGTGTCTGTGCATGTGCATGTGCATGCACACACATGTTCAGCAGAGAGACTGTCTGCCCAGCCCAAGGCTTACGTGAGGAGGGTGAGCGTGTGGCAATGATGTCAGGAGATAGTCTGAAATCATCTGGCACTTAGTGATTCTGTCTGGGGATGTAGGGGTGCCAACAGTATCTATTAGTCTGCCAGTGTGCAGATTCTTTGTGACAGTGCAGTGTGTAACAGGGTCTCCAGGTGTGTGGGGAGGCTCTTGTCTGTACCAGTGAGTGTGAACAAGGCACTGGGAGAGAAGGCTTGTGATACAGCAGGTACGTCTGTCCCCACAGGCTTCCAGATTGCAGATGTGTGAGTCCAGATGAACAGGGTGTGGAAAAGCCTCTGTGGATGCAGGAGCCCATGAGAGAGGTGTGTGTGTGTGTACGCACATATATATTTGAGTGTGATGGTGGCAGCAGCCTAGCATTCTGGTCCCATCTCTGTGCCAACTTACTCTAGGACCTCGGCCATATGTTTCTCCTCCTTGAGAGCTTGATCTCCTCAGCTATAAGCAGAAGGGGTGCACCAAATTGTTTGAGTTCTGCAGTCTGATCCCTTTGAAGTTTGTGTCCCTGGTGGGCTGGGGACAGGAGGAGGAGATGCATCCCCACCAGAGAGGGGCCTTCTGCCCCCCCACCCCCCGCCACAGCAGCCTCTCCCAGCACCAGGGCCCCAGCCTGCCTTCCCAGTGGAGGGCACACGAAGAGAAAAAGCTCTCCCATGGGAAGAGGGATGTCACCAATGGCCAATGGAAGCAAACACTGAGAAGCCCTCATCTGCTCAGCCCCCGCAACATGACTGAGTCAGGGGTAGAAGGTCTGGGAATGGGGGTTGGAATTTCAGAACCTCAACTCTGGCTTAAGTCTGGGATCAGCTCCCCAGGACCATATCCAACTCCTAGAAGCCTCCTATGGGCAACTGGCCCAGCTCCAGGCTCCTTTCCTGGCTACAGGACCGGGAAGCAGGGGACATTATCCCCCTGCCAGCCAGAAAAGCTGACCTGACTCACTATGGTCAATATCCTGCACCTCCCACATGCCTTGACTGTCTGGCTCAGGGACTGGAGGAGACTCCAAACCAAACAGGAAGGAAAGACTAAACTGAAGCGTCCTGAGCTCCGCTCCAACCAGCCCTAGTTCAAGGTCATGATAAAGGGACCATTTCCCCAATGAGCCTCCCTTTTCAACCACTTTTCCTTTCCTTTTTTTTTTTTTTTTTTTTTTTTTTTTTTTTTTTTTTTTTTTTTTTTTTTTTTTTTTTTTTTTTTTTTTTTTTTTTTTTTTTTTTTTTTTTTTTTTTTTTTTTTTTTTTTTTTTTTTTTTTTTTTTTTTTTTTTTGGTCAGGAAGAGTTTAATTGAGTCTCCTTGGGGAGATGCAGCTCCATCTAATTCAGCTCTTAATTAACCCAGCACATCCCAAAGAGGCTGCAGAACTACTCGTAAATTAAATATGAAAAGCATTATTTATCTAGGAACAGCCTTCTGACGGCTCTGATTCTGACGTTTATAGTTACTAATGAAGATGGATTTGGAGGGAGAGAATTCGGTGAGCAGAGAAACTGCTGCCCTAGGAGAGAATGAAGCCCTCAGGCCTCGTGAGGGTCTTCCAGGGCCTGGGGAAGGTAGTCATCTCAGACCAGGGGACTGTGTCCCTCACTTTTTGCTTCCCCAGATCTTAGCGAGGTGGGGAAGAATCAGGACAGGCTTGGGGGTCCTGCAGGGTTATTGGTCAAGGCCCTCTTCCATTAGCCACCAGACCACTCTCCCTGCCCTATTTTTAATTCCCCAGCCCTAGTTTTGACCTTTGCCCTCCTTGACTCAGTCTGGACCACCACTTCGCCCCTGTCCTCCCTGTCCCAACCCTGTCTCCATCTTGTCCCTTCTTGGTGGAGTTCAAGGAAAATGAGGGAAGGAGGAGAAAGCTACACCAAGAAAAACAGGTGAGAGAACATTGCATTTATCCTGCTGTCCTTGTAACTTCAGTTCCTAGGAAAAGACAGCTCCATGAGGCCCCTTCCTCCGCAGGGCCTTTCCCTTGTGAGCCCCCAGCCCACAGTCTCCATGGTCCCAATTCAGTCCCAGGTGTAAGAGCTTAACTTTCCATTCTTGAAAAACAATAGGAAGGGAGGTTCTAGTTTGCTCTCCCTGGAGCATTCAGTCTTCACCTTCTCTTCTGACGAGTCTGTGTTCATGTCTTCCTTTCATCCTCTTTGGCCTCAGAGAAAGAGTGACCTGAGCTCTGACAAGTAACAGGCTTCCTTTTAAATGGTTCAAATGCCTCCAGGCCTTACCCAGCTGATCATTTAAAGGGCATCTGCTGAATCCCATCTGTGAGAGGTGCAATACTAGACACAAGGAGGAACACTGGACATAGGCTCTGTCCTCACAAAGCTTTCAGTCCCATCAAAGAGGACATATGAGAAAGAAAAGGTATGTCGAAATGCCCACACAGTTCCAATGATGTGTGTTCTCTTTCGTAGCAATGAATCAATGAACTCAACTTTGCTCAACTATAGGTATGCTGGGGAGAAGGTGTTAACAGAAATGGAAGTTTCAGCTAAACGCCCTTGCAGCCCTTGCAGCACAGGACCAGGGCCCTGGGCTCGGATATAGCGGAAGCATCTGAGACTCTTGTGTCTCATCCTCTGAGAGGTTCCACTTAAGCAACCTCGGTGCCACCTGAAAACCTGGTGGTTTGGTGTTCTGGTGTCTGCTGATTAGACAAAAGCAGCCTGTGAGCCTCGAGAGCCTTTACCAAGTACTCGTAACAACTAACACAGCAGTAAAACACCAAGGTGTTGGTTCTTGGGTTCATGTTTCCCACTAAAAAGATAGATATCACCTAACTCCTGGACATCCATTCCATTGGAAAACTTAAACTGAGGATTCTTATAAATTCTCAAGAAAAAGCTGACTGCAAGAGACACCACCTTCTGCCTAATATGACAAGCCATTGACACGTGCATAACTCCTGCCTGAGACTACAAAACAAGATTAATTTTGATTCTTCAGCACCTTTTTTCTCTTTACCACTAATCTTGTCTATTATTGTGCTTCAACACTCTCTATTAACTAATTGAAAGATTTCTCAGCATGACCTCCCTTATCTTTCTTAATCCTGTTATTTTTTACTTCCCCCTGCCTTGGAATGAGTGTCTCCCCAAAACTTAATCCCCACTGTGACAGTGTTAACTGGGTGGGAAATCCTATTATGATAATTGAAAGCGGGGCCTAAAGAGGTGATTAGATTGTAGGACCATGCCCTAGTGAATGGATTAAAAATGTTGATCATGGACGTGGTTTCAAGCACTTTAAAAAGAGAATGAATGAGGAGGTTAACCTCTGCTCTCTGCTCCACCATTTTCACAACATGATATGCTGCCATCACTGTTGCCACCACCGAGACTCTCACCTGATGTGTTCCCTGGACTTTGGACTTCCCAGCCTCCAAAACTGTAAGCAATAAATTTGTTTTCCTTCTAAATTATCCAGTTCCAAATATTATGTTATAAGCAACAGAAACAGACTAATACACCACCCCTCACCTTCTCTGACCTTGAAGAAAAAATAATTCTCCAGGGTATTTGTTTCAGCCCATAGACACTGCTCTGAATTTGACCGATGACATTTAGTAACTGTTCCTTCAAATATTTCAGAAGGTAGCTTTCTTTCTAAAAGTCCTCTGATATGGAAGTTTCCTCCTATAATTAATCCCAAACTTTGACCCATGTCAAGCATATGCTTCTGTTTAGGTCATTATAACCCTATCAGCAAAGCTTAGCCAATCAAAAATGGAAATTTATATTGGGTATATTCTTGCTACAGTAGTCAGGTTTTTCTCTTCAGAGACCCTCCATCCTGCTTTGCAGAAACTGTTTAACTCTAATCAGGAAAGCTTCCCACCTTGAGGGGGAAAAAAAAAACTGGCTCACTCTTATTGGAATAAATGATATTCCCAATAGTCTGTACCCTATTGGGTTACTACTTCTTATACGGACACCCACCTGCCACACACTAACTTTTCTTCTGTTTTCAGGGCAATATTGAGAAACTTTTTGATGTTTAAAATTACCACCCCTCTAGTGCATGATGTTTCCCTGAAAAGAATACCCAGAAACTTCCAAAGAGAAGCAAGCATAGGCTACCTGAAAACTGCCAAAGGGAACAACTGATATTCTCTTCATGCCTACTATACATACTACAATTCCCACAGTAGGGATAGTTCATCCAGAAAAGATGGTCCCAAACTTCTCCCTGACCCTACTAGACATCATCAATTATACAGCTTCTGACTCTGGAAGCCAAACCAACCAGTTTAAATCTAACTATGTAAGCCAGAGGTGTCAGGGAGGATCACATGGCCTTTAATTTCTTCTCAGTTAGCCAAAGGGAAATTTATGCTGTAGTAAACCCTTCTTGCTGTACCTATATAAACACTACAAGGCTCAAGTAGGGCAGTCCATAAGTAGGCCAAAAGAAAATGCCACTTGGATCTCTAGAAAAAGACTGGTTGGATTTGGGACACATTTTTATTGCCTGGAGTTGATAACCCAGGCCCCTGCCTTCAGGGTCTGTTATAAGAACCAATAACAATTTTTATTTCTGGTCACTGCCTGTGTTGCCACTGGCTGGTATATTCTGTTCAGGGTCTTCAATGCTACTGTGTAGCCCTGTCACATGGAAAGGTTTAAAACTCACTCTGCCACTAATGGAGTAGAAAAGACTAACTCTTGTCCAACTACAGACTACATTCTCTGAACAACCTCCTAATCAGCAAAATGTTGGCAATGGTGAAGACCTAAATATCATAAATTGAGGTTTTGCAGACTGACTTTGCCCTTGGCCAACAGGGAACACTGGGGAAGAAAAAAGCAGCCCCTGCCAGGTACTGACCTGTCATTCTCGATTAGCCCTTAGTGTTCTCCAAGCCACAAAAAGTGACCAGACATCCTACTATTCTGGCTAATACAAGTGACAGCTACTTCTTTACCAATTATGGCTTTAGCCTCGCTTTATTCCTCCTGCCTTCTGGATAAAATGTATTAAGATACCAATCATAGAATTAATGCCTCTTCCTGACAACATCCAATATAAAGCAAAGCCCTGCTTCCTTGAGTCCTTGAGTCCCCAAATCGCTCAAACAAGCCCAAATCCTATAATAAGTCATTTCTGACACTGTCTTTCTGAGACTCCCCATGTTTCCCAGTAGTTGTGCCTCTCCTTTGCAATGAGCCAATAATCCAATTTTGTTCAACAAGAGGTGTATTTCTGGTGGCCTTTAGCTAGAGGGCGTTGACCTGTGTAGAAGCGACTCAGGAAGAGGCAGAAGTTGGAATGTGCTATGAGATGCAGCTCTGTTCAAGAGAGAAAATATATGAACAGAGAAGGAATTGTTAGGTTAAGTACTGAACATGAAAAAGGTACCTTGTAAGCATTTCTGGATATGACAGTTTATGTTTGGGGCAGAAGGAGGTTGTTTTTTTTTTTTTTTTTTTTTTTTTTTTTGAAAGGGTTTTTTTTTTTTTTTTTTTTTTTTTTTTTTAGATGTAGTAGACTAGATTGAACTAAATGAACACATTACAGACAGCCAGGAAAACATGTCTTGATCAACAAAATAATCATGGACCCAGACATGAGAGAGAAGACATTGTCAGCGTTGACGTTTGTCAAATCACCACAGAGTGCAGGACGGCCTAGGGCAGTGCTTTGTGCAGAGGGAGTTTGTGCAGATGGCAATGACTGGGATTCCACGGGGAGGGTTTGAGTTTTAGATGAAGAATGTTCTTTAGCCTGGGAGCTCAGGAGTGGCTCACACCCCAAGCAGGACTGCCTATTGGCCCCTAGCTGGTCTGACCAGTCTCTTGATGATACCTGTCAGCTGGCACATCTTGCAAATGACTGTAGCTGCCAGCCTGCCAGGAGTGACTGGGAGTGAGGCTGGAGGGCTACATACCCACAAAGCAGGGATAAAGTTACCAACAAAAGCATGCAGGAGCACAGAGGAGAGAGCAGCTTTAAAAAGAAAGAAAAAACATTGTTTTGATGAAAAACTGTTTAATACATTTGGGGGTATAATGCCCTCCACAGTGTCAAGAGAACAAATCAAAATCAACTAGACAAAAACACTCTCCGAGGAGCCGAGGGCAGCCCCCTCTGCCCAGATGCAGGCAAGAAACAGAGCACAACACCTGGGGTCCATAGGCAGGAGCCGAGGGTAGCATCTCCTGCCTGGAAACAGGCAAGGAGCATGCCAAAAACACCACTTGCTCGCAGGAAGCCCACCACAGCCACCGCCACAGCCATGGCTGCCACAAAAGTAACTCGATGCCACAGCAGTAGCCACAGCTACTGTGCAGACAGCCTGCCAGACAGTCGACGGCAGTGACACAAGGACAGTCACCAGCAGACACCAAAGGAAAGGACATCTGTGTCCTCCAAGCCCACTCCAGCATTCTATTGAAGCAACTGCTCTACCATGCCCCTGCTTTATTTCTGGTTTTAGTAATTTCTGTCTTCTCTCTTCTTTTCTCAGTCAATCTAGATAAAGGTTTGCAAATTTTGTTGATCTTTTTAAAGATAAAAAAAAAGACTATTAAGCAGTCTACAAAGCACAATTGATGTAAATATTTCAATCAAACATTAACTTTACATAATTCTTTTAGGATATAATAAACGTTATAAGTATTGTGTATCTTACTAAAAACGTAACTATCATTCATTTTCTTCGACAAACTTTGTCTTGGGAGATTAAAATCAAGCTCAAAACTCATTTCTTGTTGTGATCTCAGTTTTTTCCTTTATTTCTTTTCAGCATCTCTTCTGACAGTTTTGAATTTTCTAAATCGGATAGTTAAGAACACTTTTGTTTTCAACAGTTCATCATAACTCTATGTTATTAAATAGAATTAAATTTTAAAAATAAAATAAAAGCTCTCCTCTTGGCACAGAGAAAAACACCACAACACATTAAACATGTAAGGATACACATGGACTTCACCTAATCAGGCTCATTTACTGAGCTGTCCCTATCTCATGTTTTTTCTGAGTCTTCATCCTCCCCCTACCAAACACCAAATACCAATTTCATAACAAAAGGCTTTTGCATTTCATTATAAAATGATCATGAAGCAGAAGTAGCTCTTGTTTCACGAATGTCTTATTTTACAAATGGAGATACCAAGGCATAGCAATATGGCATAGCTGATGACAATCGGAATATTGGTGCAGGTTCTTTAGCTCCAAATCCATCGTTTGCTTGGCTTTTCTGACGTCAGCTCAACTAGAGCTCCTAAAATCTGCATGGCCTTCATAGGACAAGCTTCCCTTCTCATTGACATGTTACGGCATGGTAGGAACCATTGGGTAAAACAGATTAAAGCCAAGATAAGCAGTCTACAATGTGTCCGTCAGCTCAACTAGAGCTCCTAAAATCTGCATGGCCTTCATAGGACAAGCTTCCCTTCTCATTGACATGTTACAGCATGGTAGGAACCATTGGGTAAAACAGATTAAAGCCAAGATAAGCAGTCTACAATGTGTCCAAGGCCTTTGCTGTTAAGAAACATGTCAGATGCTGCACACAGGCCTAGAGTGTTATAGTCCAGGACCTGGTTGCCTTTCTTCC
>NW_007730040.1:135733-154038 GCF_000696425.1 Galeopterus variegatus
GCATGGTAGGAACCATTGGGTAAAACAGATTAAAGCCAAGATAAGCAGTCTACAATGTGTCCAAGGCCTTTGCTGTTAAGAAACATGTCAGATGCTGCACACAGGCCTAGAGTATTATAGTCCAGGACCTGGTTGCCTTTCTTCCTTTCCTATAACATGCATTATGGATACATAATTACAGTAATCAAGAAACTAAACCATTGGGTGGGCCAGCGCCCTCCCCCAGGGATTCTAAGAGTTATGTTCATCCATGCCTTATAGGCATTTAAGATCCTCACAAGCCACACACCAACCTGGATTTTATTTTTTCATACCAAGCACTATTTCAGCTACCTTCAACAGCCATTGGCTGCCCAGCTTCAGATTTATTTTCCAGAGTTAAGTCTGTCTATGGCAGATGCTAAGGTATCTCTTTGAAATTCTTGGCTCTTCTAGTTTGGGGCAGTTGTTTTAGTTCCCAGATTGTTTTTCAGGAAGTTTCCAACAGACCTCAGTTTGCACTACTACCTGATAGTTTTAAAAGCTCAAACTCGTATCTTTAATTGCTATTCCTAACATGATACAGAACTAAAGTGCTATAGAGACTTTCAATTAAGGTACCTTTTTAAATTGAGCTTTGGACTCATTCTTAGCAGTAGCATCAAGTGGCACCTTCATAGCATGGCAAGGTGAGAGGCTTCAGTCAGCATTATCCAACTCCCTGCTTCCCATGTGCAGGTCTCACTGGGACACCAACCCACCTAATTCGATGGGACCCTTGCTCTTTTTCAGGAGCTGGAGAGGAGGTAGCCCTCAGATGCAAAGTCATGAGCAGGTAGATTTAACCTCCAGAATCATCCAGCGCCTAATTGCAGGCCCCATGCATTTCCATTTCTCTGCTTAATTGTAACCAAGGCACATCCCTTGATTGGGCCTCAGTTTCCCCCATCTGTGTAATGGAATGAGGGTTGGACCACATAATCTCTAGGTTCTCTTCTGGCTTTATGATACTGTGACTTGGATTAAAAGAGGCAGAACAAGGAGCCCAAGAGAGAAGAGCAGCTGGAGATCCTTTTCATCAAATTGACTTTTGCCATTCAGGTCCATTTTCCCCCGCTTTCTTCCTAAAGCCAGGGTTGGACCACATAATCTCTAGGTTCTCTTCTGGCTTTATGATACTGTGACTTGGATTAAGAGAGGCAGAACAAGGAGCCCAAGAGAGAAGAGCAGCTGGAGATCCTTTTCATCAAATTGACTTTTGCCATTCAGGTCCATTTTCCCCGCTTTCTTCCTAAAGCTGCAGGCAATTCAAACCCTGATCATGTCTTGCCTAGATTGCTGCAGTGGTTCTCTAAGAAGTCTAAACCATATGAGCCCCCACCATCCCTACCCCATCCGACCGCACAATTGGAGGTCCCTTCAGGAGCTCCCACTACCTTCAGAACCTGAGATTCCCAGGAAGGGAGACTCACCCTTGAGAGTGTGGCTCCTCTCTACCTCTTTGGGCTCCCACAGATGCCAGGCACTGGATATATGAAGTTTTCTTTGTGATCCTCTTCCCTCCTCCCCACCCCCCATGTCTTTGAATATTCCTCCATGCATTCCTTAAGGTGGGCTCAGCAGTAACATCTCTGCCTCTCTGAAACTTCCATGAGCACCCCACCACCTCCAGGCTCCTGCACCATGCCCATCCTATGCAGGCCCTAGCACAATGTTCATTGATTACACTACTTTGTAATTCTCTGTAATGTCTGTCATCCCCTTTCGATGAGACACACTCCTGGAGGACAGTAAGGTGTTTTTCACATAGCACACTTCCTGGCACCCAATATGGACTCAATACATTTTTGTTAAAACAATGAATAAGAAAATAAATTGATGGGCTCCATTTTAATTGGGGAGATTCATACACAGGAAAAGACATTATAAACTACAGGATAGAAAAGTGCCAAACCAATGACACATTTCAGACTCAGGCATTGTAGATCAGAACAAGTTATTTTAGTTTTGTTTTTGCAAAGGATTTAAAGTGTTTTGGTTTACATAGGGAGAATGGAGGGCGTTTATTATAAAAGCAGCATTTTTAACATTAATCTGAGAGTGCTGTGCAGGACGTATTTGAAGAGGAGAATCCAGAAAGCTGGAAGGTTAGTTATTGCCCTGACCCCTGTCCCAGATAAGAAAAAAATCAGTGCTTGTGAGGGTGTTGAAGGCATTTCACTCCAGACCCCACCCCGACCCCACACCTTGTCCTGCTATCTTGCCACTGTCATCTCAGCTTGCTTTCCCCACCACAGCTCCAAGCAAGACCCAGTTCAGGGGTGGAGCATATACTGAAGTTGGTAGGCTCTTGGCCAAGGTCGGTGTGTCAGAAGTAAAATCTGCAAGTTCCTTTTTTCCTTTTCTTTTTCCTCTTTAGACCCCTGGTCAGAAGGTAAGATTCTGGAAGAAACTTCATCCACTCTTTTCCATCCCTACCCACACAAGTAGCCAGAGTACCTCACAACCACGTTCCCAAAGCACATCTTCAAACTTATACACCGGGCTCATCCCCTTTGGGAAGAATAAAATAAGCATAAGGTCTTTCTTCTGTAGTATTACTACATCTGTGTTCAAATGTTTTCAGTTGAAGAAACTAAGCCCCACAGTGGTCAAATGACTTGCCCAAGGTCACACTGCTTGTTAGCAGCGAAGACCAGACTTCAAACCCAAATCTTCTATTAGGACCCTTTCTTTGCACTTAACCCAGACTGGAGGAAGAGGTTATCTCTGGTTGCTGCGGGGTGCACCCCATGTCCAAGCTCCTGCCTGGATTGCCACAGCAGTCCCTAGCAAGTCTGCCTGCCTCCAGGGACGGTAGGAACAGGGAATTTGTTATCTCTTATTCCTGGCTGTCTTAATAAAGTGAGCAAGAGGCAGAAAGCAAACCTTCATCATCCCCTCTGCATGTGCCCACACCTCCGTCTGGGACTGCCCAGGCTGCTTACCACCCCTCACTGCCTCTCCCCTTCCTCCCTCATGCATATGCCACTCAAAGACTGTGGATCCCCCCGCCTCCATGAACTGAGGCATTAATTTTCTAGAGTTCCCAGTAAGCCTCTGAAGATCAATGTGGGGGGAAGGGAGGGAGGTCAGAGACAGACATGAAAGCTGCTTTCTGCCTGGGAGGCACAGGCAACCACTGGCCTCACCAGTCCCAGGCCACATGTTCACTTTACCACCAATAAGCGAAGGGGACCAAGACTACTTCTGAGATTCTATTAATCATTCAGCAAAGGTCTGGTGGATGCTCATCCTATACCAGGTGCTATGGGAGATTCAGTGAAGTCTAACAGCTCTGGACTCCTCCACCTCTCCCTCCTCTTCCAGCCTTATCTGTACACCCCAATACATGGGCATTTACAAATCACTCCCTAAAGAAGTCTTCCTCTTTCAGCACAGCCCAACCTCCACAATAATAAAAAACAAAGACACTCAACACCTGATCCATCTGATACACAAGATGAAGGTCCCCAAAGCACTTTTGATCATATCATACCCCTCGAGTGATTTCTCTTGAGCAGGTTTGAAGTATGATCTTGCTGCTAACTAGCTGTGTGACCTTGGCAAAGTCCTTGGCCTCCCTGAGGCCAAGTTTTACCTATCTTGGCCTCCCTGAGGCCAAGTTTTACCTATTTTCCTAGAGGAAAATCTAAACTGCTTAGCATGGCAGTGCAGGACTTCCCTGAGCTGGTGCCACCAAGCTCTCCAGCCTGTTCTCCCTGATGCCCTCTGCCCTAAGGTCACAGCTGTGGTCAGTCTGTCTCTTACAGCACCTATCCTATTCTGAGTCACATTTGAGTGATTCAGTACTGGTCTGTCTCCCAGCTTATGTTTAAGCTTCTTGGGGGCAGAGCTCCTCTGTAGATCTCAGAGTGCCCAGCACAGGACATGAAACAGCAGACATTAAACACCTAGATCGTCAGTGAGATGTTGAGTAAAGACTCATCTTTCCTTCCAAGCCGCTCCCTGATACCCTACTGGAAACTGTTTGTTCGACTCTATAGATCCCAGAATCGGGCTTCTCAAATGTGGCCCATGGACCACTGGCAGCAGAAATACCCAGCAAGCTTGTTAAAGATGCAGGTTCCTGGGCTTCACCTCAGATCTATGGAATCAGAATCTCTGGAGAGAGCTAAATCCAAGGGGCTCCCCAGATCTGGTCCAGAGCATGGACAGCACCTGGAACAGGGCTCTTTTGCAAGAAGGGTATTGCTGATGCTCCCATACATGCAGCCTAAAGTGTAGATGGGAGGGTGGGGGACAGGAATGCAATTCTGCATCTGCTAACCATCACTGCAAGTCTCTGGTACTAGTCTTCCTCTAAGCAAGTCATGACGATAGGAGCCACCTCCTGGCCCTATCTTGTCCCAACCCCCGGCTGGCATTTCTCTTCTTTGTGCCTTCTTCCTCCTTCCCAACAGCCCAGTGGGCTAGAACTTGCTCTTGCCCTCAGCAAGCCTCTCCCTTCTACCCCAATGCCCCATATCCCTTAAACAGCTCATTTCTCTCCAAGACAAAGAAAGAAGAGACTCACTCTCTCCTCCCCCTTCCCCCTGCCCACCAGTATGCTAGGGTTGTATAAAACCAATGTGAGGATCATTTTTAGTCACATGCTTTTATTATCATGCCTGATTAAACCTCTGCTGTCTACCCAGGCAGGGTTCTTCTAACCCCTGCATCCCCCGAAGCTTCAGACCTGAGGGGTCCCCATGACACCGCTGATGCCAAGTGTCTATGACATGTTGGGCACCAGCACAGGACTGGCAATGCAAAGGCCTAAGCCAGGCCAAGTTCTAGTGCCAATTGGGTGGCTTTGGGGAAGTTGTGTGCCCCATCTCAATCTCTGAAGAACAAAGGAGTTGAACTTGAACCAGATTATCTCAAGGAATCCTTTAGATCTAGCCCTCTAGGATTAGGGTACTTTAATTCTCAGATATTCATCTGGGACAGAGAGGTTCAGGGCAAGAAGGCTAGAAGGAAAGAGCTCCAGCATGAGGACAGGGCCCCAAAGCCCAGAGAAGTCACTGTGGTGGTGGCTGTCAGAACTCAATTTCAGCAGATGCTACCCTGGGGAGAAGCCACAGGGATGGACTCACCCGGGTATTTCCCAGGAGAAGGAAGTACTGAGGCAGAGTGAGGAAATCCTAGTGAATGCTCACATAACCTTGACTCAGAGGTGAACCACATTCTGAGCACTTTACATGCCTTAACTTCTTCAGTCCTTGCGACCCATGCAGTATATAGACGTTATTATTATCCCCATTTTACAGAAGAGGAAACAGGCACAGGGAAGACAAATAATTTGCCCAAGGTCACAGAACTGGCAGGTGGCAGAGGCAGGACTGGAGCCCAGGCTGAGTCCGTGGACCCACACTCCCCAGCAGAATTCAGAAAAGAAACACCCTGACAATGTCTTGCTCCCCACACAGCCTCGCTCACAGAGTAGTGGAGACATGCAACACCATTTCCCCATGAGGTGTCATCAAGAATGTAAAGCCTTTGAAGTCTAGAATCAAATGGCTTCCCTTCCCGAAGTGTGAAGTGGGGCTCTGTTGGGGTATCAGGAGGTTTCGGGGTGACACATGGAAAGCTCCTGATACAGAGTATAGCAGCAGAGTAGCTTGGTGGTTTATGAAATGCTCTCATTTCACAACATGAATGAAGGAGCCTCCTCCAGAGGGCAGACTCGAAGCCAAACATCACAAGGGGTTCAGCTTGAGAAAGTATTTCATGAGCAGCACTCGGGCAGCCTGGGACCGACTGTCAGCTGCCTAGAGAATTTCTCACTTAGGCTTGGATCCATTTCCCACATTTCTTTCTGGCACCTTCCTGCCTGCCTTTATGATTCCTGTCTTAGGGAAAAGCACCTCCTCAGATCAGCTGCAGACCACACCTTGGGACAGAACTCCAGAAAGCCACTGGCCCTCTTCCCCTCCCACAAGTCCCCACCTTTGCCCATGCTGCCTGGAAGGCCTATTCTCACACCTCTTCAACTCAAAATCCTGCTCTGGACTTGAGCTGGAATTCAAGGCCCTGCTGGGATTGCACTGCTTTCTCAAGTGAAGAATCCCCCCAGGCTGCAGTGAACCACCTGCTCCTTGAAACTCTGTGACCAACTCACAGCTCTCACAAATTTTGTTCTTGGAATCTGTGTGCCACCAGCTTCCCCATCCAATTATCTGCCTCTTGAAGAGAAGCCATGCCTGGACACATAGTAGTCACTCAGTGTACTCTTGATCAATGAATGGGAAGGAATAGAACAAACACACCGGTGTGCTCTGGTCAAAAAATGCAGCAGTCCTAAGGAACCTGAACTGGGGTATTTCTCTTACACCAGAGAGTCCTGGGCCCTTTCAGAGTCATCTGAACAACACTGTATCCACCCATCCCCTTTAGATCTGGACCCTGAGCCTCCTTCTAAAAACATGGATCTCCTTGCCCGGTGGCCAACTGGCCCCCATGGTTTTTAAGCATTGTCTGCTTAAAGGCAAGTGGGAGAGTTCTGCTGTGCCAGCAGCTGCTTCTTGAGAGAACTAGAAAAGAGGCCCCCCTGGCAGCATGGGGCGGAACATGAAGACGGTACGGTGCCCTTGGCCTGGCTGTAGTCCATTGTCTCAGCTTGAGCTGAGAGTTCTTGCTTGGCCCGGGCCTGAGGCAGATGAATGATGGGGCATTTTAACCAAACCACATTTAACAGAGTATGGCCAAGAGAAGATACCTCACCCAAAAGTCAGGTGGGGCATCTCTTTGCTGCAGTAGCTTTTGGTTTTGTTGTATTGTTTTTTGCAGGGAGAGTAGAGGGGGTGGCAATAGTTGGTGCTATAAAGACCATTTCTCAAATGTGTCTCCTTGGTCACTTACTAAAGAAAGGACAGGCCACAGGAAAGCACTGGATGCCTCAGGAAAAAAGGGTGAGGGCTTTTTGCAGTTTTTCCCAGAGCTAGCCTTGCAGGTGGGTCTCCAGGTTAGGGTCAAACCTCAGGTAGAAACACTGCCCAGGCAGAAACAACTGGAGAAAATAATTGTCCAAAACACAAAGAGTTATGCACTAAGAGGCTCATTAGAGTATAGTTATAATGATGGAAAACTGTAACTAAAATGTCTGGTAAAAGTTGAATGGTCAGTAAATAATGGCAACTCTTTAGTATCTATTATTATTAATATGTTAAATATTTTTGAAAAATTTTTAAGGCATAGGGAAATGCATATGCTACAAAGAGAAGAAGCTTGATATAATACTATGTATACTGTATAGGCAGGCTTAACTGTAGAAAACACCAGATAAGGAAAAGGAAACCAGACCAAAGTGCTGTGTTATCTCCATGTGGTGAGGTTCTGAGTTTATTCTCTTCTGTGTTTTTCTGTGTACATGTTCCCAAGTTTTCTATAACAAAATTATATTCCTTTTGTTATTTAACATCATATAAAAAGGCAGCAAAGAAGAGAGGCAGAGAGGAGTGTCTGTCAGAAGGGAAAGAATGGGGAAAAGAGAGAGACTGCAGAGTACCTGTGATGGGGATGAATGAGAACAGCTTCGTGGTCCCAGCCAAGCCTGGGAGGGACTAGACTAGTGTCACCTCAGAAACTCTGCCAAGCTGGGGTCTGGGGACATGCCATATGCTGGCGAGGGTGGGGGAAAGGGTGGCCCAGGATCCATTCCTGAACCTAGAGCAGAGATGATGAGAGGGGACAAAGAGAGGAGATTATGCCCTCCACGTCCACAACATTTGCAACCCAGCCTCTATTCCTCTTTGTCACCTGCTAGGACAGGAATGCCCTCTGTCACCTGGAGCTAGTTCCCAGATGAGCAGAGCATGTTCCTGCAAAAGGGGAGAATGGCTAAGGCAGCTTGCTGTCCAGCAAATAGCCAGCCTCCGTCCCCAAAGCTCCCAGCCCCACCTCTCTCTCTCTCCTCCTCCCCCCACAACCAACTCTCCACCCCCAGTTCTTTTGGTTTCTTTTTTTCACCTGCCCTTTGTCCAGCTCCTCAGGGAGTGGCTCCCAGTTGCCCCTCCCACTCCAGCTCCCCCTCCATTTCCCTGCAAGCTTTCCCGGGCTTTCATCTAGCAGATCTGCTATCTCTCAGCACCACCTGCTGCCCATTCTGTCCTCAGCCATTGTCCCTTTTAATTTCTAGGATCCCCTGGGTCTGGCTCCTTCTCACAATGTCTGTCTTTGGAAAGTGAGAAATGAAGAGTCAGAGAGTGCAGACTTGGCCCTTATTGCCAGCGTCTTTCTATAAAAACCACAAAATGTTAGAACTGGAAGAGACCTCAGCAAACATCTAGGGCAGCACCCTTTGCCTGCACCTGCCCCCAAGACACTGGGGCAAAGACAGCAACCACAGGCCTCCTCCTAAATGGTACCACAACCTCTGGCTACTGCAGGATCCAACCTGCTCTTGTTCCATGAGGTCCAAAGTCCAGAAATATGCTGTGAAGATGGGTAAGACTCCTCACAGATATGTCACAAGGAATGCCACGGAGGGTTAAAAAATGTCCTAGAGCCCAGGATGAAACTAGGGTCACCATCTTGGCCCATAAGATGCCTCTCCCAGGACCTCTCCCCATTCCAGAGTCACCAGGGCCACCCAGAGGCTCATCCTTTCTCATTACCCCCCTCGGAAGCCCATCACCACTCCCAAAGGAATATGAGAGCTTAACCCAGACTCTTATTTAACTCTCTTGGTCAGCCATACAGTATTACTAGCCTACAAATGCTTACTCGGGAGTCCTAGAAAATCCTTCAACTCAAAACAGTCATGCGGAGGAGAGAAAATTAAGATGGCGGAATAGACTGTCCCCAGCATCACTGTCTCCCACAATTGATCAATTTACAACTATTAAAAAAGCAATGACTGCCAAGCTGGGGCCACTAGAGCTCAAGGGAAGAGGAGGAGAGACCTACAGAGTGCATGAAGGTGGGAGAAGCTACAATGAGAGAAAGAAGGGACCACTCTGACCGTTTTGAGCCCTGGCCATTTCAAGGCTGACCCTGGTGAGCACACAGGACAAGAGCTGACAAAAGCCACAGCTGTGCCCCTTGTGTGAAGTTGCTTGAAGACGACAGGGAGAAGAGGACTTTGGTGGCCCCTGGCCAGCAAGACCACTGACAGGGTTCCCGTGGACTCACGTAGGAGCAAGGGGCCACATGCAACTGAATAAAGGAGCCACTCAGAGGCTGATGAGTCATCACAAGGGATGGGTACATGGCCTACCCCATGGGAGGTGTTTGGAGTGCAGGCAGTGGGGGAGACGGGCCCACTGGGAGAACACTGGGGCACAGCATAGGACCACTCAGTTAAGACTGGTCAGGAACATAGAACAGCAGGGGGTGCAGTTTGTTGAAAAGACTCAGGCCCAGATCAGAGTTTCCACACAACCCAGGCGTACCAGACCTCACGAGACCCAGAAGCACATACAAGGTCAACCATTAAAACCTGAGCTGCACAAAAAGCCTTCCCCAGGGAATCAGCAGCAAAGCAGCAATTTTATCTCAACCACAGGGCTCAAGTACTGGTCCTCACAGGAAGTTCCCTCATTTTAGAAGTAAGCAAAGGACAACAAATTAGTTCAGTGCAGAGTTTAAGTGGTGGGGGTAACTAATAATCCAACAAAGAACTGAAAGTAAACAAAAAACCCATAGATCAGAGACAAAGTTCTGATATTAACCAGTAAAGACCACCATCAAAGAACACCTATAAAACCTAGAAGAACTGAGGTGTGGGGACCCAAAGGCCTCAGCCATGCCCCCTGACTACTCTATCCAGCCCAGCAACAACCAAGCCTCCACAGAAGTCCCCTGGGCTCCTGAGCCAGGGTTGGGGGTGCTGAGGGCCTCAGCCACACCCCACTGTCCTCTGCAACCTGGCCAGCAAAGGAGCTGGCTGTGCCAGCCCCGCCCCCCATCTCCACTTCTGTTTCCCTACTCCCCTCCCCCCACCCCTTCCACTGCTCCACAACAACATTTTTGAATGTAAAAAAATAATAATTTTTTAAAATTTAAAAAATTTGGGAAAAAAAAGCAATCACACATGGTACAACTGCAACTATTTTAAGACAAGGAGAAAATGCCTGCCCCTTATATCCTTTGGCTCAGGAGAACACTTAGATCCCCACCCAGGTGTAGGAATCCCAAGAAAGGAGAGATGTCCTAGAGAGGAGATGGGCTCATAGTGTCCTCCTACCCCCTCCTCTTGTGTTCCTCTAGCCCCATGAGGAGGCGCAGCCCCTCTCCACCATTCCTGCACTTTGTTCTCAAGTAAGCCCCAGCGGACAAATGGCATTGATAGGTCCTTAGTTCAGCTGGAACAATAGGACTAATGAGGAGACACTTTCATGTTTCTTCGTCTCTCCAGACTGCCTGTGGCTGCACGGAGGAACGACACTGGCATTGCTGAAACAAGCTGTCATTAGAGTTTAACCCAGGCCCTGCCATCTGTCCCTGGCAACCCAGGAGTTTAAGATTAATGACTCAGAAGAACAGGACTATGGGACTCTGGTGGATTGGCTGGAGTTTGAAATGCCTATCCTAGAAAAACAGGAGTTGAAAGGAGCTCAAGGCTTGGAGACAAGGAAATTTAAAGAAAAGGAGGAGGATAAAGAAAAGGAAGCCAAGCAAGGTGGGAACTAGGGCTGGGAAGAACAGATAGTCATAGTGTTGGATCTAGTGGCCTACTGCCTGTGCCAGGACTCAGAGTGCTCCAGCTTCTTCTCTCCCCACCCTCGGGAAGGCAGTGGAATGGAACATGGAAAGAGCTTTAGAGCTTCTAGTGGCCTACTGCCTGTGCCAGGACTCAGAGTGCTCCAGCTTCTTCTCTCCCCACCCTCAGGAAGGCAGTGGAATGGAACATGGAAAGAGCTTTAGAGCCGGACAGACCTAGGCTCCAATCTCTGCTCCTTGGTTTCTCGCTGTGTGATCGTGGGCAAATTTCTTAAATTCTCTGAGCCTTAGTTTTGCCCATCTATAAATGGGAAATACTGATCCCTTAAGGTGTTTTGTTTTGAGATGAAATGCAAAGCCTTAAAACAATTCCTGGCCTGTAGCAAATGTCCAATAAAAGATAGGTAGTTCTCCTTTAAGTTGCATAAAATACTGGATCTTCTCAGGCCTCGAAGCTGTTTAGCCACTTGCTCCCCTTTAACTCAAACAAAAGTCTTCTGAGAGGCACAGTCCACTCACTCACTTATTCATTCATTTATTCAACAATTATCCATTGAGTGTACCCTATGTGTCATGTCATAGGAACATAGCTGTGAACAACACAGGGTACCTGCTCTCATTCTAACTGTAGAGGAGAGACAATAAATAGGTGGATATAGAAAATGCCAAGCAGAAATAAGTGCTATTAAAAAAATAAAGCAGGGTGTGGAGACAGAATGTTTTACTTAGAAAGGTCAGAGAAGGCATCTCTGGAAAGGTAACATTTACAGACACCTGAAGAAGAAGCAGACAGCTGTGTGGTGGTCTGGGTGGAAGCATTCCACAGGGGGACAGGAAGCACAAAGTCTCCAGGTGATAGCATGCCCCAGTGAGGGGAGCAGACACCAACAACTAATGGGTTGAGCTCCTGAAAGGAGCACTCCCATCCATCAGGAAAAGCAATGAAACGTTTGTAGAGACCAAAGCATTGAGCTTGACCTTCAAGAATGGGTAGTATTTCAACAGGCTCAGATGGGGGAGGAAAAGAATTCCAGGCAGAAGGCTCCACTCTCATGGTTTTGGAATCTAGCTCACTCCTACCCTCACCTCTTATGTTAATAAAAGAGGAAAAATAGCCCAAAGAAGAGCATGCTAAAGTCACAAGACCAGTTAGTAGTGAAGTTAGGACACGAAATTGTCCTCCTGAAGCCCAGTTAAAAGCTTTATAACCAGACCTGTCCTTATTGTTCACAATATACACAAGCCAAGCTCCCTGGGGAGATGCACACTCTCTGGGAGCAGAAGCCCATTTCTCACCAACCTTGCTACCCTCCTGGAGCCTATTGCAGCACTAGAAACAGGGTAGGAGAACATGACTAGTTCTCGTTTTGACTTGAATCCACATGTCCCCCGCAGAGCCACAGACACCCTTGCCTTCCTCCCTAACCTACCTAGGCATTCTGTCTAATGCCCTTCTAAGCGAGTGTACAGGGTCCCTTGCTCCAGAGAAAATCTGACTATATCCACTGACATTTAGTAGAGAGGCCTAAGGTGACCACCTAGGAATCCTGACCAACCCTTGCTCCACCCTTGTAGTGGGAGTCTCGAGCATCCAGCTGCAGGCAGCCAGGCATTGTGTGGCAACTCCCCAGAAGTGCTACAAACAGTGATTAATACCCTATCTCCTAGCAAGCAATTATAATTAATGCAGAATATCAAATCAGGAAATCAAGCATTATTAGGAGGAATTAGCTATTTATTTTCATTTTACGCTCTGCTTCCCCTCACCCCACCTCCCATATCTCCACCCACCCCCCCACTCTAGTTTCCCAGTCCCAGGTGTGAGCAGGAGGGAAGGAAGCGCTTAGCTAAAACTTCATTCCGTACATGTGTGGTAAGCACCTACATTGTGAATTAGGCATTAGAAAGACAAAGATCACCTCAGTTCCTGTTCTCAGGGAGCTTATAACCTGGTAGAAAGCTCATAGCTCAGACAGTTAATTGCAGGGAGCGGAGTAAGCAGAAGCTGTAGTGGCAACTCAGGAGAAGGAGCCCCTAATTCTGCCTGAGAGAGTCCAGGTAGGCTTCCAGAGGAGGTAGCATTTGAGCTGGGCCTGGAAGGAGGAGTGGAAGTTTCCAGGCTGTTAGCCCTCTAGGACCTGAGGAAGACGAGAGCTTACGTAAGCCCTTGAACAGAGACGGTCAGATTCCGGGCCAGGCCCGGGAGGTGAGTCCAGTAGTGAGAGTCTGGGGATCAGGAGAGATGAAGACAAGTCCATGAGCACGAGGGTGAGGCAAGGAGGTGCAGAGAGGCCCAGGCTGGAAGCAGCAGGGGCTTAGCACTGGTTTCTCTTGCTACATTCCTGCCCCTGGAGGTTTGGGGGCACCCTCCAGGTTTCTGACCACAGGAGCAATGTTTGGGAATATTTAGCTTAGTCAGAAATGAGGGATGGTAGTTAATTAGGCTTAAGCTCCAGGAGAGCAGAGGCAGCAGAGGTGACCTTTCGAGTCAACAAATTGCCAGAGGCAGGTGAGGCAAAGGCGCTGCTAAGACCCAAGTAGAGATCCCCGGCCCTAGCTAGGGGCAGGATGCCTGGATCACCCTCGGGGAGGAAAGAGTTTGGAAAAGAATCTGAAGAATGGATTCTTTCTTCAGCAGGGAAGCCCACAAAACTAATCAGAAAGATTCCCCAAATGTTCACAGTCTTCACCCCTGCTGCTTAACTCAGGAAAGTACAAACAGGAGAGTTGCTCCCCCCCACACCCCCCGAGGGCCACCACAGTTGCTTCTGGGGGAGAACACAGTGTAATTTCTAACCCTAATCACAACAAATTAAAGAAGTTGAAGAAGGATGTAGCCCAGCAGGCTAGCTTCAGCAGCTGGGCTCAGAGGAGGAAGCAGTGTCTTGAGAACAAGCACGTGAGTGGGAAGCCCAGAAAGCAACATCCGAGTATAAGGACTTGCATGAAGGACAGATGGCTCTGAAGCCTGTAGACACAATTTCTAGGAGTTGTCCTCAAGTAGTTGCTGTGGGGGATTCTGATGCTTTGGAAGCCAGAGTATGTTAGGCCTGACCTAGCTGATCAATTTCTCTGGGTCCAAAGTGCCTTGTCCCAACTTGAGGGGCCACTATAATATCCCCAGGAATATTAGGACTAAGGACTCTGAAGTCTTTCTCACTGCTGATGTCACCTCTTTAAGAATGGATATGCGAAACCTGACACTCAAACCTCATAGAGTTGCCACCCAGGACATCTGGCTGGGCATGCAGCCTTCAGCACAGATGCTGGATCAGATGTGGTCTCTCACGGACCAGTCGTCCTCCAGTCTCAATAGCACCTTAGGCCAGTATGTTTAAGTGCAGCTTAACTATCTTATAGCTCCATCACTGAGAGAGAAAAAAAAAAGCCTTATTTCACAGATACCTAGCTCTAATCCTGCAAGGAAATTATTATCTCCATTTTTCAAACAAAGAAGCAGGCTCAGAGAAGTGAAATGAGTTTGCCCAGTGTCACATAGTGGCACTCAGGATTTAAACCCAGATCTGATCAACTCCAAGGTCGGATAACAAATGCCTTTGACTGGTCCTGCCTACCTTAGTTGAGGTATAAGTAGCAACTAGCAACTATAGCCCAAACTCTATTCTGAATGAAAAGTATAGAGCCCATTTTGAAATGGTTATGGTTTTTCCTACCCAAAAGAAAATTAGCTTTTCTTGAGTAGTTATGGTATGCCAAAACATTGTCCAAGCTTTGTTTCATTCCAGATTCTTCCACTCTCGATGCCTCTGTCCAGTCTTGGAGTTCAGCCATTTTGGACCTGTGTCCCCTCCTCCCCCTTTCTTCCCCCCCCACCCCCAAACAGGCTCATGAAAGTCTGTTTTCTCAGATCTGCCCTGTTCCTCCAACCAGGCTAACACTGAAAACAACCTCCCCATCCCACTCCTGCCTGCCACTCCTGACCATACCTCCAGCTACAAAGAAAATAATAAGTCCATCTGATCCCTCAAAGCTTCTACTCCAAACCCCAGCTGAGCTACAAAACTAACCCAGTAGGACACTGATGTCTTCTTATCCTGGTATCCCTGCAAGAGATCCTCCTAGAACTTAACTCTATCACCCTGAAAAAGGAGAGAAAGACTTAATGGCAAAAGTCAGACTGAAAACAGATATGCCATCGCTACCCTTAAACCCAAAAGAAATCTATAGAGGGAATGACCAAAAGAGGGAGGTCAATAGGGGAAACTGGTCTAGAAATCCCCCGATATCCCCATCCTAAGGACTACCCCATCACCAGGACCAGCTGAGTCAGCTGATTAAAAGGCAACCTTTCCTATAGAAAGCTGACCCCCAACTGAAAACTCCAAGCAAGTCAGCCCCTTGGAGAATAAATGACTTGGTTTAGCAATGAAAAAGAGGCACCACCCCCAAAATGCTGCTGTTTGAACAGGGCAGCTCATTTAGGTCAGCTGAGCTTTAAATTCCTCATCTATATACTCAGAATGATAATCTCAGTCCTGCCTACCTTATAGGGTTATTTTGAGGATCCAGTGAGATCCTGGGTACAAAAGTGCTTTGGATATTGGGAGAGGAAGATGAGGAGGAGGAAAGGAAAAGTATATATAATCAGTGGAGGGTGTATTGGGGCTTGAGCAAGTTTCCCTGTGGTGTCCCCCAATATTGATAGGTAGTACTCATTCTGATAATGTATAGGGTACTGGCTGTGTATTGAGGTAGAAGTGCAGTGGGGTTCCAACTGGCATGCTTAGATATTGGTGGCATTAGATGCAAACAGGGCTAGCCCACCCCTCAATACTACTAGGATAATAAATGGTAGAACTTGAAAGAGCATTAGTGCAATAAACAGAAAGACTTAAAGTCTTAGCTGTGCTTACTTAGCTATATGACTTCTCTGAGCCTCTATTTCCTCATGTGTAAAATGGGAACGAGAAACCTAATTTATATAGTTTTTTAAAATTTGCAAGGATTATGCTAAATAACTTATATAAAGTGCCTGGCATAAATGGTAGTTGTTCCCATTAATAATAGTAATAATAATGCCTCTTTTGCTATTACCTCATCCCTAAAGATAAGGAGGCAGCACTGAATGGCTATTAACGAGAAACCTACAGTCCACCTTACAATGGGCAGCCAGTGGGCCCTCAACAAGCTCCCTAAGCATGAAACTGAGCAAGAATGTTTATGCATCTACTTGAATGCTATTGATGTTCTAACTAGGAAAGAAAGGATATCTGTGGGGTTCCTATGCTGGTGGTGGGGATGGCAGGTTAGAAAAGGAGGTAGAGAGAGGAAAGGCAGCAGAGAAACTGATGTCCAGGCCCAAAAAGCCAATTGCTTCTGTCTGGTGGTGTCCCTGCGGGCCAGGTCTATGAGCCCACTGAACACTCCTTTCCAGCCCAGGATTAAACACTCAACAAACTCAGGCTTGGTTATTCCAAAACTGGAAGCATGACAATCATGGATTTCAATCATTGGAAAGGTGAGAAGCATTGACTCCAGTAATCTCTAATAAATGGTCACCATGGTCTGGAATACTCGAGTGGGACAGTTCAGAGGCAACAGCAATGTCGTGAGCAGAGAACTAGCTTTAGAGCACTCTGGAAGGGGGTAGTCTTGAGGTGAAACTTCATAATGAAAGGAAGTAAAAAAGGGAGAGAAAAGGAAAAGCCTGGGACAGACTGACTCAACAGTTCTAGTGGATAGGAAAGCCAGAGGAAAACAGGGATAGTGAAAGGAAAAAGACAATAGGTGTCAGAAAAGAAGGATAGATGTGTTCCTGCATGTGTACATAAAGGCAAGCAGGAGAAGAAGGAAATAAAGTCTCTTAACCGGCTTTGTGCTGGGTGCTATACTGGATCTTATAGACATTGTCCCATCTAATCCTCCCAACATCGAACTTGCTTTGTGCTGGGTGCTATACTGGATCTTATAGACATTGTCCCATCTAATCCTCCCAACATCCTGGTAAGGCTGTAATTACTACCACCATCTCCCCATTTCACAGATGAGGATCATGAGACCTCAACCCACTGTATAACTTGCTTCATTAATTTTTTTTCTCCATTAGTTTTTAAACCAACAACAAAAACAATGATTTTGATATTTATATACCCTGACACCTAGTGAAGAAAAAATTTCGTGGCTACATGATCCAGTATGGTGAGGTTTTTTCCTGCTGTTCCAGTCACTGGTTTCTTCTACTTCAGCCCTTCCCTTTTACCCATGAATTTTCCACTTCTTGTTTGTGAAAAATACTTAAATGAAAAAGCAGACATCATATAATCCTTACTTTTAAAACTACAGAAGTGATGTCTTTTAGAGAAAAAATGCCCAGGTCACAAAATTCAGTGCCTTTCTCAAGAATCCTGAACTTTTCATCGGCTCACCCTGAATTTTAGTTTGGAGTCAGAGCTTTGTGCCATTGCCATGACCTTGACCTTGACCTTGACAAAGCCAACCATGGGCTCCTTCTTTCTTAGAGGCAACTATTCTCTTTCTTCACCCCCCACCTCCCCCATTTCTCTGCCAACAACAGTTTAGTTCCCCCTTATTCAAGTCAATCAGAGAGAAAGCTTTAATTTACCCTGAAACCTTTATTTTCAGAGCTCCTTTATTCTTTCCCCTTGCAGAGCAGAACAGAGCAATAGGGATGCAGAGCTGACTGCACACCACGCCCCCCACCCCAGCCCCGTGAAGGTTTATCTGCCAGTTTGCATCTATTTGGCTGTCTGCAATCTCTCTCCTGGCTCAGTCTCTGCCTGTATAATGAAGCTGTACCAGGCAGGGCCTCTCCACCCCAAACCAATCTCCTCACACCCAAATGTTACCCTTGGTACAAAACTAAGCTTCACTAAATACCACCTTGCCCAAAACGTTTTCCTGGATCTCTCACTACCTCCACCGCAAATGTAAAGAACCTCTTTTTTCCCTGAACTACTTTGCCATCACCAGAACCTCTTAGCACTTTTGCTTTTAGGAAGTACAGTGTTTGTCTCTCTTTTCTTCTAGATGTAAGATCCGTGAGGGCAGTTCCCAAGTCTAATCTGGAAGAACTTCAGCTGCCCTCTCCAACTTAGTCTTAAAAGGACCAGCCTTACATCTTTTTCAGATTTCCCACATTCAAGGCTCAGCATCCCTCTAAGAAGTACCTTTCTAGGGGCCGAGCCCGTGGTGCACACGGGAGAGTGCGTGCACTCGGGAGAGTGCGGTGCTGGGAGTGCAGCAGAGCTCCTGCCGCGGGTTTGGATCCTATATAGAGATGACCGGTGCGCTCACTGGCTGAGCGCGGTGCAGCCGGTCTCAAAAAAGGACAAAAAGGGCCGGCCCGGTGGCGCACTGGATAGTGCGCCGCTTGGGAAGCGCGGCGGCGCTCCCGCCCGAGGGTTCGGATCCCACATGCAGACCGGTTCCCGCTCACTGGCTGAGCGAGGCGAGGGAGCAACACCGAGGTTTGCAATCCCGTTGCCGGTCCCCGGTCCGGTACGGGGGCAACACTGAGGGTTGCGATCCGTTGCCGGACACGGAAAAAAGACAAAAGACCAAAAAAAAAAAAAAAAAAAGGACAAAAAAAAAAAAAAAAAGAAGTACCCTTCTCTGGAAGCAAGCCCCATGAACACAGGGAC
>NW_007730040.1:154186-172068 GCF_000696425.1 Galeopterus variegatus
AAAAAAAAAAAAAAAAAAAAAAAAAAAAAAAAAAAAAAAAAAAAAAAAAAAAAAAAAAAGAAGTACCCTTCTCTGGAAGCAAGCCCCATGAACACAGGGACCTCTGTGTCTTATCACAGGTATCCCCTGCAGCTGGAAGAGTGCCTGACTCAGAGTGGGCCCTCAGTAAGTGACAGTTTGGATATGTTGTTCCCCCCAAAACTCATGTTGAAATCTGATCCCCAAATTGTCAGTGTTGGGAGGTATTTGGGTCATGGGAGGCGGATCCCTCATGAACGGATTAATACCTTCCCTGGGGGTGGGGGTGGGAGTGGTTGGTGAGTGAGTTCTTGCTCTATTCGTTCCCATGAGAGCTGGTTGTTTAAAGGACCCCAGCACCTCCCTTCCCTCTCTCTTGCTTCCTCTTGCCATATGATTGGCTTGCACCCACCAGCTGCCTGCCACTTTCTGCTATGAGTAGAAGCAGCCTGAGGCCCATGCCACATGCACCTTTCCCAGAGTGAGCCAAATAAACCTTTTCTCTTTATAAATTATCCAGTTTCAGGCATATTGTTATAAGCAACAGAAACAGACTAATACAGTAAGTGTGTGTCTAACAAATCATGTCTCTAGGTTGGGGTTTCCTAGGTGGCTCATTCTTTCCTCTGTAATGGTGCTTGTCACCTAGGATCTCACATCATCTTGACCAGGATCAAATTTCTGGTATGAAGGCTTTTGCACTGACTAGAGCAGCCAGCCGCTTTTCATCTGTTATTTGACTTCTTTAGTCAGAGCCAGAAGCAACATTATTTACATCCAACACCTATCTACTCCTCAGACAGCCTGTTGCTGTCAGAGATGCCATCAGACATATGAGATAGAAAGATTTCTTTAGAATTATTTTATTAAAGGTTCTAGATTCCTTACGAGACATTGTGTGGAAACATTGCTTAACACATAAAGGACACTTAATAAATGCGTGCTCTCCTTCCCTCCTCACACAGAACGTACAAAACAAAATTTAAAGCATTTAGTGGAGATTTAAGGTCTTTCCAATCTGTGCAAGAGCAGGCATGCCTGAGTGCTGAGAGATGCCTGTGAGTGAAGGACACACATAAAGACACAGGTGGGCAAAGTGATGTGTATAAGTGAAGATGTTGCCACAACTGAGGGGCAAATTTAGGTTCTCAAAGGTGGTCTCAAAGGAATTTGATCTCAAGTGAGATAGAAATAATCTCTACTGGAGGAATGAAGTGGGGAACCACCCCAAAGAGCCACAAGTGGCGTAAATTGCCCAATAAACTTACAGTCCCTGTCAGTATCATTCACTGTGTGATGTTGGACAACTCAAGCCCTATGCTCTTTGCATAAATGCCAATGGTATTGATTTGAACATTTTTCTGTCCCTTGTTCACCTCCTATCAAACCAGACTCAAAAACAGACTCTAAAGCATGCTTAATTTCCTACTTTTCTGCATCCTTAAGCTGTTATATGGTTAAGGTGTAAAAATCATTAAAGGCATTATAGCAAGAAGCATAAGTCTGGGAAGCTATTAACAACTAACATTTTCAGCTTATGAGTGTGGATTCATTTGTAGCTAGTCTTTTCATTTAATGAGTATGAGTTAATTCCAAAAGACTCTAAAGAGAGATGGTGGTCACATTGATTAAGACTTTGTAACCAAGAAAATATAGATGTTTTGTAACCATGAGTTGTGAAAGGAGAAAAGAACAGAACCTTTTCAAAGGCACTGTTAGCAACTGTATTGCTAATACATTCTATAAGTTGGATGCATTCATCAAATCATTGCTTGAGCACTTACTATGAGCCAGATACTGGGAATGCAATGGGATATATGCAAGACAACATGCCTGCTTTCCTGGAGTCTACACATCGGTGGGGAAGATGGACAGTAATCAAGAAAATAAATAAGATAATTTCAGATAGTGATATGTGCTGTGAAGACCACACAGAGGCCAGTAGCAGAGAATGCTGCAGCAGAGGTGGTGTCAGCTAGAAGAATCAGGGAAAGCCTCTCTGAAGAGGTAAAATTTGAACTAAGTCTTTAATGTTGACAAAGATCCAGTCCCAACATCAGAGGAAAGAATGTTCCAGGCAGAAGAAATAGCAGCAAAGATCCTGAGGAAACAATACTTTCAGAGTACTTGAAGGATGAAATGGATGGAACAGAGCATGCAGGCAGATGGTGAAGCCAAAAAGAGAGGTGGGGAGGAGACAATGACCAATCTTTTAGACCATGGCAGGGAATCTGGATTTTATTCCAAGTGCAAAGGACAGCCAGAGAAGGCCTTGAAGCAAGAAACCCAAGAGAATTGGATTTACATTTTTAAAAGTTCCCTCAGCTGGGCCAGCCCGGTGGCTCACTCGGGAGAGTGCGGTGCTGATAACACCAAGGCCCCGGGTTCGGATCCCATATAGGGATGGCCGGTTCGCTCACTGGCTGGGCGTGGTGCTGACAACACCAAGTCAAGGGTTAAGATCCCCTTACCGGTCATCTTTTAAAAAAAAAAAAGTTCCCTCAGCTGTTGTGTAGAGTAAGAGCAAGGCAATTAGCTGACATCCACTGTCCAGGCTAGCCGTGATGGTGGCCTTGCCTCGGGGTGGGAACAGCAGAGCTAACGAAGAAGTAGGCAGGTCTGGAATGTTCGTGAGGGGTAGTGCTAACAGGACTTGATGATGAATTGAATGTGGAGGTGTAAAGAAAGCAGACAAGTCAAGGGTGATCCCAGTGTTGGGGCTCTGAACAAATGGAGGTCCTGATACTAAAGTGGGGGAGACTGCAGTAGGAAAAATTGGGGGATATAATTAAAGGAAATTAAAGTGTTTTCTATTTTAGTCATGATACATATGAAATGCCTATTAGACACCCAAGCAGTTAAAAGTTCAATCTGGACCTCATGGGAGAGTCTGCAGCTGGAGATATAAATTTGGGGAGTCGTTAGTTTATAATCTAGCATCATGAGTCTGGCTGAGATTAGAAGAGTATAGAAATAAAAAAGAAGACGCCCCAGGATGTAGGCTAGCCGAGGCCACTGACAAGTAACTCATGAGGCAGGAAAAAAACGAGAAGAGGGTAGTGTCAACTAAGCCAATGAGGAGAAGTCATCAGCACAAGTTTCATGAACATGCCCCAGGATGTAGGCTAGCCGAGGCCACTGACAAGTAACTCATGAGGCAGGAAAAAAATGAGAAGAGGGTAGTGTCAACTAAGCCAATGAGGAGAAGTCATCAGCACAAGTTTCATGAACATCCAACTCCACACTCTCCACACTGAAGGTCCTAGGTCAGGCACTGGGATTACAATGATGGACAAGACACAGCCCTTACCCTCCAGGAGCTTACAGTGTAGTAGAATAAGGAGTGACGCTCGGGCAATGGGAAATTTAAGTTTTGTTTCTTGGCAGAACAGATTCTGATTCAACGTTTGCAATACCAGAAAAAAGCAGAACACACCTATTTGAAAAAGAAAGTTAAAGCTACAAGACAGTAGTCAGAATCCTTCTGTTTTATGTGTAGATAGCAGATTTTAAAACATCTTAAACATAGACTGTGGCACAACCTACCAGTTATTGAACTTGTATCCTATTGAACTTCTAAGAGGCTTCAAGTCCTGCAAATAAGCCTTGCAAGAGAGGGACTATCAGTGCCCAGTGGCATTTAGTGTCCCCAGTAAATCACTCAGTGTTGAGAGGAGAGTGAGAAAGGGATCACACGGCAAGTCACGCTTGATACTACCTTCTTATCTCAACACGAGTGCACAAGTTAAATCCTGTTATAATGATCGCATGAAAGCTCTGAAGGCAAATGGTAGTCTCAAAAGAGGAATACCTGAGTCTCACTGGGATTGGTCTGAGGCAACCATAACTGAATTTTCTTAATGATAGTAATGGGGGAGGGAGTTTGAGCAATGGGTTGTAGATATATTTGGTATAGTTTAGAAACCATTTCCTCTCAACCATCCCCCTTTATCCCACTTCTCCCAACTCCCTGCCCTTGCGCTAGTGCAGAATCACACCAGTCATGACAACAGGAGGAAGCCTAAAGTTCTAACTCTGCCCACTAATATTGCCTCTGGCGAAGAAGCCTACATGAAAAGCCTATAATAGATTATGTACACACGCACGGCTAGAGCTTTCTGACATTCTCTAAATCTAAAAGTAGCATCTTACCAAGGTAGAAGTGAGGTAAGCATTTAGTCAACATGCAAGAAAGGTGGAATGCTGATACGTGGCATTTTCTCTACTGTAGCCATGTTGAATATGTTAGCCAGAAAGACAAAGCAGTGATAAACCAAGAACCGGGACAAGTAGAAGGACTGAGGAAATGCGTATCAATGACCAAAAGAGCAGAGAAGTGGGAGGGTATAGGCACAAACTTGGAATAGGAACACACTTGTACCAGGAGAATTTTTGTCAGATATTAATTTTGTGTTGTGGCTTTCTATATTTCTCCCTCTCCTTCCAAGTTCAGCCTGGTAACGTTAGGCTTTTAAATCCTTGCCTCGAACACATTGTCATAGCAGAAAGTTGAAGCAATTGAAAATGAACTCCTATTTTTTGAGAAAAACCCAAATCCATTCAGTTGGTCACACTGGCAGTGGAGGAGACACATAGGGTGCCTGTGAGAAGCAAGTAGGTGAGGAAGATTTCCCAAGTCTTGGAAGTGGCACGGTCTAATGTCCCCTCAAGCAAACAGGAACCAGACCCTGCTCCCTAGCAAGACATTAAGAAAGTGGCAAAAGCTAAGAAAGCGACAAGAGATCTCATTCCCTTTTCTTCCCAAACATGGAATGGAAGAAACACCACTAGTCCTAACCCAGACAGACTTGTGACTGATGAGCTAGAGAAACCTTCTGAGTGCCCTGGTTTGCTAAGACCTTGGAACCAGGCAGTAGGGACCTGCAAGAATGACTGAAGTTGAAGCTCAAAAGTAAACTCATCAAAGTAACTTACAACCAGATGACCTAAGCAACTGGCTAGAGGCCTCATGAATAGAAAAACTCTTACTGGGCTTTAAAAACCAGCCATAGCCTCTATTAAAAGCCTCATGGCTTTTCAGACCATCTGCCTATGGTAGAGAAAGCGAGAAAATTAATTGTGCCCAGACTGGGAAGGGAGAGGATTCCCATTTACATCCCTTCCTAGGAATCTAGGAGAGGAAATTATAATAAAAGACACCAGTGGACAGTAGAATTCTTTTTTCTTACCCCTCCAGGTAGCTTTCTCTGATTCCTGCCCTACAACCTGCCAGTGATTTCTCTCTCGTCTAAACTCCAGTTGGCTGTTTAGGCTGAACTTCCCTGGATAGCCACCCTTAGGTAGAGTCATTGCATCCCAAAATTTGAAGCACATGTATTACAAACTTGATTTTATCATTTCCTCAGTCAGGCTGCAGAGAATAGACTCACACCAGATTTTAAAGCTCAACTGTTACTTAATTCCTCTGTAATAAGCAATTTGCCAACTCAAATTTTCTACATAGGACATGCCCTCCTTTGTAAGGCAGTACAATGAAGAGACCAGAATAGAATAGTGCTTGGTACACACAGAATCAGAAAAGAGAAAACATTGTCCTGCCCAAAGGATATGAGTGTGTGTGTGTGTGTGTGTGTGTGTGTGTGTGTGTGTGTGTGTGTGTGTGTGTGTCTTGGTGTAATCCTCATCTAGTCTAGGATAACTATCAGGGTAAAACCATCCCATCATAGGGTCACTGATTAAAAGTGATGCTACACTGATCAAATTTCCTATTTTGATAGAGTGACTGAGATTAAGAATAGGAGGAAACAATTGACATATTATACACCTTGACCAGTAAAGTATTTGACATGGTATCTGATAATAATATTCATGTCAACGAGACAGAGAAGTGTGCATAAGGTGATAGGTTGTCTAAGTAAACCCATCACTGCATGATTAACCATAGTCATACCCTGTTAGGCTCCATCCCCTTCAACATTTTTTTAAATGATGGAAACAAAGACATAAAAAGAGTGTCCCTGAACGTATGGTAATATCACAAAACAGAAAGGTATATAGTTAATAGTGACTGACTGAATTGAAGGTGATAGGTTGTCTAAGTAAACCCATCACTGCATGATTAACCATAGTCATACCCTGTTAGGCTCCATCCCCTTCAGCATTTTTTTAAATGATGGAAACAAAGACATAAAAAGAGTGTTCCTGAACGTATGGTAATATCACAAAACAGAAAGGTATATAGTTAATAGTGACTGACTGAATTAAGACTTAGAACTATCGCAACGGATATGATATTAATCTAAAAAGATGAAATTCACTAAGGACAGTTCATAAATCCTGCACTTAAATCATTTTCACTGAGAATAAAATGAAGAACCTCACATAAAAACCATGCGAATTTAAAGAAAAATGAGGAAAATTATTAATGGAGATCTGGGTTTTTATTGTATAAAACCTCCTCAGGCTGCATTAATTGAACTACAGTGATTTAACTCTACACTCTGTGGCCAGATGAGTACCACTGCTGTGCCACATTTAAGAGGGACATTAATAACCTAGAGTATGTCCTGAGAAGGGGGAGCAGAATGAGGAAAGAACTTAAAAACATGTTCTATGAAGCATGGTTGCAAGGGGCAGGAGGGACGGGGAGAAAGAGTGAAGGGGCCAAGAAGGTTCATAATAATTAAAGGGAATAGTTTGCTTGCCTCATATATTTATATGGAGGAGAGATTTTGGACTTCAACAGGGTACAGAAGGCTGAACTAGAACCCATGGGTCCCAGTTATAAGGAAGGAAGATTTCAGTTCAATAAAAACAACTTTTTAAAATAATCACAACTACCCTCCCATAAAATAAACTACCCTATGAGAAGTTGAGAGCTCTCCACCATATAAGCCCACCCACTCCTTGGCAGGAAGCACACCAGTCCCCATCCACAGCTCAGAAGCCAGGGAGCCAGCTTTCTAACAGAACCATAGAACCATCCAGTGCAGTTGGACTGTGTCACTCTTGCTGGGCATTCTGCTCTGACCTGGGAACCTGGGCTCTAGCGTCTGAACCCTGGCATTATTCCTGATGAACAAGTTATTTCCTCAAACACTGGATTCAGTAGTAGAAGCCATTGTTTTTGCTGCTTGGTCCTCAAAGGCAAGCTGATATCTTGCTTTTTATTCTGTCCACTATTTCTTAAACATGAGTCATCTCTGAACCCCAGTCTCTACAGGTGGGTCTCCAGGACTAACCCCACCACCACCACCACCAAGGATAAGGCTGTCAAACCCCCAAGGCATCAAACAGCTACCAGCTTGGATCACTGCCTATTGCCTGCTGCCAAGAGGCCTGCCCATCAATTTTAGAGCCACTAACAAAACTCCCTGCTGTCAGCTCCTGAGGAGTTGGACTTGAAGTCATCTTCTATGTATCAGACACTGAGGATACAAAAAATAAACAGTCCTTGCCCCCAAAGAGCTCCCAATCTAGCAGAGAATTCATCACACTAGTACTCTGTTCATACCACTAATAGAGCACATGAATAAGAAATTAGAATACAAAGTGCTACTGAAATACAGCGGAGTAAGTATAACCAAAAATTCCTTCCTGATGCAACATGGGGAGGGTTCTCAGAAGACATGGCACTTGAACTGGGTTTTGAAAGATGAGTAGTACTTTGCCACTTGGCAAAATGTGAAGGAGAGGAAGGCATTCCCTGCTGATGGAAGAGAATAAAAAATAAGCCAGAGGCATGAAACTCTCTGGCATACTCAAGAAATCAAAACTAACTAGTCCAGTGTGATTAGAGCACCAAGGGTTGCTGCTGGCATCTCTGCCATCTGCCCAGCCTCCATGAGTATGTTTTGTCTCCAGGTATAAGCCATTCCAGTTAGCCTAGGCTGCTATCAAAGCAAAACCAACATAGCAGAGAAATAGATGGGATCAGGATTCTTCAGAACCAGTGTTGGCCAGTCTGCCCCCAAAAATGAATTCTAAGAACAACGTTTATTCTGAGATTATATCCTTCCTACTTTGGTGGAGTTAAAGGGCCCTTTATTTTATAAAATGATAGTGATCATAGATCAGGTTTAGATTTTTAATATTCTGACCTAAAAAAATGTTAGTCCCCCAAATTTTGGAGTAAAATTTTGCTGTTTATGAATCCAAGTCTGGGAACCACTGGGAGAGACCTTTGAGGTGCCTTCCAACACCTAAGTTTCTAAGAACTGGGACCCTCATTCTAGACTCCCAGCCCCCTCTTCTCCAGCAGTCAGATCAGGAGTCTGCTGTCCAACTCCCACTGTCCTGCAGCAACAGGCTACATTTCCCAGATGACAGATTGCTGAGGAGTAACATTGCGACTGCTGGGTTCCTGATGAGTTTGGAAGTCCCCTTAACGACATCTACAACATGTAACAAATCAGCTCTGAGAGAAGCTATCCGAAGAGATTCTACAGATGAGATTCATCTGGTGCCTATGAGTACTAGTTATCTTGCATTGAGGTAGCAACTCTTCTCTAATGCACCCTTATTTTAAGGTCTACCATTACACCCCTCCCCGTGGCTCTCAACTTTCACTCCACTGGGGAGTCATCCTCTCCCTCTACCTCCTAAGTCCTAAAGAATAGTTGTCTCTGACTATGCCGTGTTCTAGTGAGAGGTCAGGGATCCTACTTGCCAAAATCCAAAGGAAAGGCTTAAGACTCAAGAACTTTCTGAGGAAGAAGTATGCGCAGGTTCAAAGGTGACACAGCCCTTGCACTCTGTGTCCTTCACTTTTCCTCTCCCTCCCACCTCTTTTTACCCTCTCCCTTTCCCACATCCATTCTATCCCCACTCCCAATAGTAATTATTTGGGAGATATTTTGTTTCTCCTCTTTGAATTTCCAAATTCAGACCATCTCATGCTCCACCCTCTACATTTTCAGTCCCTTGTTTCACTATAGGAGCTAATTTCGTGTATTTACCCACATGGAAATTCAACAAATAACTTAGTTCAATCCAGTAAGTACCTATTTATTAAGGTCTTATAATATGCTAGACATGCAGGATATAGAGATGATGAGAGCCTGTTCCCTACCTCAGGATCTCAAGCAAACGAGGGAAGAAGCTGTCTTCTACCTGGCTCTGACTCTAGAATCCTCTCCATTTTCTATCCCTCTTTTCTCACACAAACCCAGGTCCCGTGAGTAATTAAGAAGGTGAGTAATAGATTTTCACCAAGAAGGTGCTTCTTGCAAGCTTGGAGAGTTCAGCCAAAGTGGCTTTGTATAGTTCCCTCCCTACCCCCCACCCACCCCACCCCTGCACCTTTGAACAGCTCTGAAGACATGGTAAATATAACTTTGAATCAGCAGAATCATTTTGAGGGGCAGCTGATATAGGAAGAGTGACTTGGAAAACTTGGCAACTGGGTCTTTGTAGTCTTTTCTGGTTCTCTGCCTTTCAGTGATACCTGGTTTTCTCCCTCTCTCTGTGTCTCTCCTTCAGTTCATTTGATTCTTCAGTTTGGAAATGAACCTTGGGAAGATGTGAAGGATATGGACAAGGGGATTATGGGCACCTTCCTCCCCCCAGCCTCAAGAGCAGGCTTCCCACCCTGACCATGGGATACTTTCATCTGGAGGTCCTGCTTCTGAACATGTGCCTTTTGGAAGAGTCTTTTCCCATCCATCAGAAACTCTCTGTTGACTATCTCTAGAGGAGTGACGCAGTCCCATCCACGTCACCCAATCTGCCATAACGTCCTCACCCATGACCTCACTTAACTAACCCATGGGCCCACCACATCCTGGTAAGCTCACCTTAGATTCTGGCCTGCCAAAGGAAAGCATTAGCCATTTCTTTTCCCTCCCACCATCTGGCATATTTATTATTTTTCACCGGTATAATTATTAAATACTAACTCAAGTAGAATCCGAAGATTCACACCCCAAAGCTTTCTTCTCTTGACAAAAAGCCTTCTCAGCCTTTTGATACCACCCTGCACTTGCTCTATAAACTCCACAATTCTTCTAACACCAGTAATCTGAAGAGAGGACCAAAGAGAAAAAAGCAGAGCTGGGATGGCAACGAGATCAGGAAGAAACTAGAAAAGGAGGGATGGCTGTGCCCACCTTCTCTCAGAGCTGAGAGGAAAAGGGAGCTTCACTATACCTGGACACTGGTCAGGGCAACTGCCTTATAATTACATCACCCATTTCCTCAGATCCTGCATCTGGACATTTCTGTCAGGATCAAGGCCCAGTAGAGAAACCTCACATAAAGAATGAGTTTTGAGTGGAGTGGGGGGAACCGAACCCTCTCTCTCTCCCACTCCCATCTCCCATTCCTCATCTTCCCCTCTCCATCCTGAATTTCTTCCACCTACACTGCTGGAGTGATTGGGGCTGACTGAAGGGTCTAACCGCTCCGTTTCTTCCTCTTCTCCTTTAGCCTCCTGACCCCCAGCCCTTCCCACACTCCAGTCCTCTGCCTTTCACAACCCTCTTTTTTGGGTCACCCAGAAAAAGTTCAGGAGTTACCTCTGCTACGTTACACCCCAAGAAGAGAAAAAAAGAGACAGCTGGCTAGGGCTGTCACTTCTTTGTGCCTCACGGCTCCTTCTACGTTCCCCAAGCAGACCTGAAACTAGGAGTAGTGAAGCCGGGCCGAGCTCAGGCCTGCATCTGTGGAAGTGAACTCCTTCTTACGGTGAAAGGATTTATCTGAAGTGCACAGTGTATATAAACAATTTTTCCTGAGGCCTGCAGTGCTCTATAAATGCTAAAAACCGTGCTCTGTGAATTAGCCAAACTATTTTTGATGGCACACAAGAGCAACTTAAAGGGCTTGGTTGTCACCTTTTCCTAGACTGTTTATCCCTCTTTATCTACTTTAACGTCTTTCCATGCCTCTCTCTCTCTCTTCCTTCAGGTTTGTTTCACCCTCAGGAGAGCTCAGAGAGCCTAGGAAGTGGAAATGATATTTGGGATTCAGAAGGGGCTCACCAAGCCCTTCGCCCCAGGTAGCCTGCACAAGGCCCCGCAGGAGGTGCGGTGAAGAGATGACCCCTAGTACTTCCTACCATTGCATTGTTCTACCTGCCTATGACCCCACAGGAAGAACAGGAACATCACTCAGAGCCCCCACCAGAAGGCCCTCCCTGGTGGGCCCTAGTGCATGGATCCACCCATACTGTCCTGACAAACTCTAGAGAGCTACCAGGTCTACAGCAGCCAAACACAGGCACTTTAGACTCCAGCCTGCTGAGAGCCAACAGGACTCTGCCCCCCTCACACTCCCACCGGCCCTGTTTAGTGTCATCTAGCCTGACACGTTGCTGTACTCTCTCAGTGGTTCCATTCACAATTCCAGACTCAGAGATTTCTTCTACTGTTCCTCGGTGAAGCTATCTTTTTCCTCGCTATCTCCCCTTGCTGGTCACTTGTCCTCATCTCACCCAAAAATCAGGGAGGAACCAGGGAATAGGAGAGAAGAGTCAGGAACTCTGGAGAACTAGAGAAAGAGAGAGGATGAGATGCAGAAAGTGTCTACTTGCTCAAGCCTCCCACAGGATGGGGTGGAGATACGAGTCTTCTTCCTCACCCTTCCTCCCTACAAAAGCACCTGTATCTAGGAACATGATGTATTTCTTCAGTAAATTAGCCCAAACCACCATCATTCCATCAAGACTCAGTAATTTGACAAGAAACTGCCCTGGCCCAGAGGCCTGCCCCACAGTGCTGCAACATGGGGTCCAGGGTTCCCCTGGGATCCCACCACAAGCCAGGACACACGCAGGCCACTTCAAGAGGTGTGTGGTTCTCCAGCCTTCTCCACTCTGCTGCCAGGAAGTTTCCTTCGAAGCATATTTTGTCACACCAACCGAGACCCAGTTTTCAGCATTTCACCAAAGCCTTCCTCAGGCTGACTGACCCTCATCCGTCAGCTCATCACCGAGTATCTTGGCCACCCTGGAACAACTCAGAACTTGGGCTCTGCCACCCACATCCCTTACCTATTGCCCTGGAAGGACACCCTGAGACTAAGGCCACATTCCCATAAGCCTGCCAAAATCCAAGGAGACTAACTTGAACAGACAACTAGATTCCAGAGCTTGCCAAAGGCAGCCCTGACCCTGCCCAAACCCTTCTCCCCCCCACCTGCCTGCCATTTTAGTATTTGCATAAATTTATTCTTTTATTTGTATATCACATTAATATAAATAACATATACTTTTCAGTACGTTAGTGTTTTCGTTGAGGTTTAGTTTGTATTGTTAGGCTCCAAATACGTCTTCTCTGTGAAGAAAGGACCCTTGAAAAAAATTCCTTACACAATACTTGTGTTTTCAGTGTTCATTCTGTAAAACTTGTGAAGACTGGATTCTGTAACCATCAGGGGGACAGGAAGGGAGGAATCTCAGGAATCTTCATAAAGGGAACAGAGATGGAAATGTGAGCGTGCAAAGCATTTTCTTGCCTTTGCTAGTGACCTGACATCTCTGCTCTACCTTTCATGGTTACAGCCTAACTCCTCACCCCAAAATGGCCCCTGCACAGGTTACAACTCAACAATAACAGGGCTTTGCACCCCAACTAGTCAACAAAGAGAAGAGATCTAGGTGAGAGCACACAACCCCCAAAAAGAGGGACCACCTAGAGGATGAAGGAGACGGGTAGTGAACACTAGAAAGATTAGCTTTATGGACACATTGGGAAGGGCATGCCCCACCCAAGGAGGGCAAAGGAGACCCTAAAGTGGAGGGGACAATCTCAAGGTCTGGGAAGGATCCATTTTTCTCAACACCAGCACAGAAACAGGCTCAGAATACAAGAGAACCAAACAGCCAGTAGCAAAGCTTAGGATCACAGCAGGTTGCCAACCAGTCAAAAGCTCTCTTGGCTCCTATCTTTTGCATTTTCTTATTTTGTGTGTTTTTTTTTTTTAACCTTTTGTTTCCCTGTAAAAGTTCCTTTTGAAAAATTCCAGTCTTGTCATAGGCTGCTGTGGTGAAAAGGGATACTCTCACTTCTATGGCAGCCATAATGCTGACAGACAACTTTGTGACAAAGTTCCACCTCCTCCCTACTTCCTGTCTACACTTCTAAGGGGGGGGGGGGGTCTGGCTGGACAGAAGGACTCGGGTAAGGCCCATGAGATCAGGGGACAATTAGCAACTGCCCTGCCAGTCATGCCCCCTCCTCCTGGACATTTCTCACATCTGGAGTCGCCAAGACAGGGCCACCACACAGGAAAGTCATTCACCCTCCCTCACTGAACACCCACTCTCCGTTGTGTACATATTTCCCACACATTGAGAGGGTTTAGCTGAAGCGAGGACCACAGAGGATGAAGGCCATTTTCTGAAGCCCCAGAAAACCCTGGACTCATTCTAAACATCCTTGCTGTCTTATTAGAGCCATCTCAGGGGAAGTAGCAGCAGAGACACCCTTAGACGACGTGAAGGAATGGCTTGATGGGATTCCCCCTCTCTCAGTATTCTCTATTGCACTTGTTTGCCTCTCTCCCTAAGTCTGTTTATTTCCTCTTCTGTCTGTGACTCTGCTCATGACCCTCTCCTGGCCTGTTCAATTTCCCTCTTGGTGGAAGGGAGAGTATCTTCCCATACGAGCCATAGCTGGCTTCAGCACCGTGTCCTTCTTACCAAAGCCCTGCTTCCCTCCCAGCCTCTTGCCTGGGTCCTTACTCAGTTTATCAGAAGCATTTCTAGCCACAGACTGTGGGCAAACCATCCAAGATCATCAGAAACTAGCCTTCATTGAGGGCCCATCTGCTGCCCACCCACCACCACACTGCTCCATCACTCTCTCCACTCCAAGGCCAATGCTATTATTGCTGCCTTAATGCCCCAACTGCAATGCCACTGTCTCACCACATCCCAGCATGCTCAACACAGAGGCTCACTCCACTCCTATATGGCTGCTCGTTTAGCCCTTAATCCACGGAGGTGAAAAATGAGAGCAGCTCCCAGAAGCTGACTTCTCAGCTTAGGCTTTTGCAAGTACTCCCACTGCCTGTCTCATTTGCCCCACCCAGATCTGAACTCCATGAGTAAGATCATCAGGAGTTGCCTATAAGCATTGGTAACATTCTGAGATTCCAAGCGTTTACAAATGGAAATTTTAAAAAGACTTTGAAGTTTACTAGCTCATTTCAAGACTGTCTTAGCTCTCAGTCCGGCCTCAGCCTTTGCTGTCACTGGGGCGGCATCTTGTCTAAGTCCTTCTAAGCCCTGTCTCTGTCTTTTTTTCTCTATCACCTCCTATCTCTCTCTAGCCTACCTAATCTCTACCTCTCCACCTTTTTTTCCTCCCCAGACATTATAGACCAGAGTTCCTTAGATTGAGTAGGCTAGTCCAGGTGACTCTGCACTTCAATTACTGCTGAAAGATAGGTTGTTGGTTCCCCCTGCACCCACAACAACAGGTCCACATTACGTGTAATTTGGGGACTCAAAAGCTTCCTTTGCTCTTCTTTAACATCATCTTCTCATAGCTACTTCAGAGCTGACCACTCCACACCCCCTCCCAACAAAGGCCTCTGATTCAATCACTTGATAAAGGGAACACAGACTAGAGAGAGAAGGAAAGGCCAAGGGAAATGAAATATGACATGGGGAGTTTCATTTGTTCTGTTCAAAACCTTTATGAACGGTATTACGCACTCTCCAGAGTACTCAGGAGCCCCCCTGCCTAATAGAAAATGCTCTCCTTGTCTCAGGGCCTTTGTGGGAGTCTTTCCCTCTTAACCCTCAAAGACCAGCAGTCCCCGAGTACGTTGACACTTGTGACAATGACTGATGAGAATTTCCAGTGGAGTTTTGAATCTTAGCCTCATTCCCTTTTCCCAGGAGAGATGACTGGGTGGACTCCTCCCCACAACCCCACCCCAGCAACCATGGCAGCCATTACATGTAAGTTCCACAATTCACCCAGTGCCTACCCGCTCCACATCCCATTCTGTTTCCCATCTGTACCCTCATCTTTCACCTCGCTTCTAGCAGGCCCCATTTAAGATAGGTTTGGGCAGAACAGTCTCTCCCATTCCTACTTCCCATCCTTTGGGTTCCCAGCTCTAGCTCATGCCAACCCTTACTCTTTAGTTCAGTCCTTCCTTGCCAGGCCCCATTGGAGGAGTGGATCTTCAATTCTCATAATCACAGGGACAGACGGAAAAGGCATCTAGAATGGCCTGTTTTCCCGGCCCTCTTTCTTTCTTCTTCTCCACTCACTGCCTATTCCATTTGAACTACTAGACTTGTGCCGCCCCTCCCCCACCTGTCCAAGAGGGGCAATGACAACAACAGCTAGCACTTACTGAGTGACAACTATGTGCCAAGCATGTTTTTGCTCGGCTTTTCTGGGACTCCACCTCTATGTCCCTACAGCACTCTCTGTCATACTTTTTTTTCCTTGGTGGCTGGCCAGTAGGGGGATCTGAACCCCATGACCTGGGTGTTATAAGGCTGCCCTGTATCTGAGCCAAGGGGCCAGCCCCGCTTTGTCATACTTTCCATCTCTTAATTCCCTGTCTCATCTCTTTTCCTCTCTTTTTTTTTTCTTTTTGTTGTTGTTGTTGTATTCACAATTTTCTTTATTATTTTTCTTTTTTCTATACATATTTACAGAGTATCTTTTCATCTCTGCCTCCGTCCACTGAAAAGTTATGTGACGATCCACTGCCGCTCTTCCAGAGGCCACATCTTCTGTGGCTAGACCCTTCAGAGATGGGCCACTCCATCTCTGTGCTCCAAGAATCCCTACATAGTCTAGGGAATCGCAGCCCCGGCCTCCCTCTTCACCATCCAAGTCAGTGCTCACTGAGCTGCCCTTGCAGAAAGGCCATTTCCACGGCGAGAACACCACCACCACTGCCACTCTGGTTTGCCAGCGTGGCCCCTGATCCCCGGGCCTTTAGAGCCCCCAGCAGTGACCCCATCATTTCACCCAGGTCCCAGAACCTATCCAGGCCCCAAGAATGGCCTCGGCATCCCTCACACTCTATAAAAGCTGCAATCAGCACCTTTAACTCCTAATCCCTCTGTTCCCCATCCCCAGCCACCTTTCCTCCCTCCTGCCCACTCACTTTCCTGCCAACTTCTTACGCAAAACCCCCTTTATTAGGTGACTCATTCAATATGACGCTTTCACATTCTTTTGAAGGGTTCACTTTGCGCTTTTAAACCCCCAAATGTGTTTCTTCTCTGGGGGAGAAAAATGCCTTTCACCCTTTACTAAGACGCTGGATTTCGAGTATGAAAAACTGGTGAAACGACAGTTGCAAGAAGCCGTTACCCCAGAGTCTCGCGATGACAGAACTGTCGGTAACTGCCAACGCTCTTCCAAGACTCATCATTTATTGGGCTGTTGACCTGTCAGTCAGCTTTGCTGGGCCAATGAGCAGCACCTCTTTCACAGAAAACAGAGGTTGGAGGTCGGGCCAACAGTTCTCGCGCTATTTGAAGCCTGGAGATGCTACTGCCAGCCGCACTTGCTGCGCTCACCGCGGGGTGTGTGCAGAGGGTGCAGGTGGTCGTGGGGGGATAGAGTCAACCTAGACCGACAGGGAGGTTAAGGCCTTTGAAGGGAGGAGAGGAAAAGGCTTAGCACCAACTAAATGTTGAGTTTTATCAGTATGAATAGTACTGGATTCTGCCCCCACCCCCGCCACTCCTTCACTGTGTGTGTGACCTTTGTCATTCTGGGGCTCAGTTGCTTTCTCATAGGAGAGGGTTGATTCCCCACGATCTCTCAAACCTCTTTTCTTTTTGATATTTTGGAATATACCGTGCCTCCAGAAGAAGAGAACTCAGCTTCACCACAGGCCAGTTAATTGCAAACGTGAGGGGAGAGACTGGGTCAGAATAGAGAAGCGCTTCCAGGATCCAACCAAGATGCTCAAAAGGAAGGGAGGGGAGATGCCCTCCTGCCTAAGGGAGAAGTGGAGAGTGGGAATGGGGTGCTTAATATTACTACAAGGGCCGCTGAGTTTGGACTCAAGACATAAAGCATATCAGTCTAGTGTCTATTCAAAGAGAGTAAAAGGGGGAAAAAACAGCTAAAAGAATCCTAACACCATTTATGGGTTGTTTTGTTTCTTTCCCATAGTTTCCTGATAAAATAACCTTTTTTTTTTTTTGAAACGTTCGTTCTCTTCTCTCCAAGTCAAACGGGAATCTGTTCCCATAGAGTGAGTCCCTGCATTTGCTGCCTTCTCTATTTTCTCAACCAACACCACCCTCTTCCCCCTCCCCATTTATAGGCCTCAGAAGCTGACAGTGACTGTTGAGCTTTTCCAATGGTTACCAGAATGCTGTCTCTTGCTGCCTGGACAGAAGACAGAGTCATTGTTTGGCAGCAGGAGGTGAGCATGGGTAAGGAGAGTGGAACCCTTTCACCTATACCCAGCCCTTCTTCCTTCTTGTCTTTCCCCATATTCTTCTCCCCAGCCCTTTCCTACTCCCAGTTCCTGACTCTGGCCCTGACCACTCCAATTTCCACTTTTCACTCCCTCCCCACAAATTCGGTGGGCCTTAAGGATTCGCCAGGAAGGACTGTTCTCTGGAACTAGCTCTAAATTGTCTGTTCCGCTGAGAAGTAATCAGCTCTCAGAAAGACTGAGAAATTGCTTTTCCGCAAGAGGGCACCAAATCAGTTTAGAGGCAATAGTCTGTAGTGAGTACAGTTGGCAAACGCCATTTCTCTGACCCATGGCATGTCTGAATACTTGACCTTCACCCTTGTGAGTTAGAGGTCATCACTTGTAGATGTGTAATATGTTTGTACAGACCCAAAAGTACCTCTTGCTGCTTAAGTGTCTAGCAAAGATTCTACATCTCAAACTATCTGCCTCCCCCGACCAAATTTTTTCCCTGTCTTTTTTTTTTTTTTTTTTTTTTTTTTTTTTTT
>NW_007730040.1:172154-187593 GCF_000696425.1 Galeopterus variegatus
TGCTTAAAGGTCTTCGAAAAATTTTCATCCCCAAAAATCTTCCCCCCCCCCCCCAAAATTTTTTCCCTTTTTTTTTTTTTTTTTTTTTTTTTTTTTAGTTTTCACTCTGTTCTCACTGTCTTCTTTTCCTATGTCTTTCTCTCTGGTTTGGTTTTTTTGTTTTGTTTTTTCCTTTTCTCAGGCCAAACATGAACCTAGAGAGCATGCAGTGATGGTCTATAAGAGGAACTGTAACCTGAGCACCAGACACAGGAGGCTGGCTACCCTCTCTGTCCTAGCGGGTATGAATATTGCCCCCCACCTTGGTCTTCAGATGCTTTCTTAGTCACCCCCTAGGTGCTAGGTTGGTTCTCCAGGCCTACTACAGATGGACTGGGTCCCCCCTCCCACTCTAACCCAACATCCCCGTGACCAGAACCACTGACTCTTGCCTCCCATGACTGCCACCATGGCAGACCCCTACAGAAACAAAACATAGTCACCTTAGACTCTGGCATAATGAGACCAGGCCCTGATGCTGTTAGCTTCACCTGCCTGCCAGTTTATTATCTAATAAAAACGTTGTTAAAGAGTATTCATGTGTCTAAAGTATTATATATTATTTCAAAATGTAGCATCAAATTGCATTCCCCCCTGCTTTCTCCTTTTCCCCATTGTATCCTTTCTCAGACCACAATGACAGCGACGGGCTGAGAGTGAAGGTCAAGTTGGGGAAAGAGTGACGAGGTCCATTTTTCAGTAGAATGAAAAGGAGCTATGCCGCACACTGACTCATGGCAGGGTGTTTGGGAATGCAGATGTCCCTCTTGTCCTCAACTAGGAAAATGGTTTCCCTGAGCACAGGACACAGCACTCAATTGGAGAACATTTCCCCTACTCTATTAGGACATTATGTAATAAAGATTTATAAGTAAGAAGACTCTTTGTGTTACTTTTTATAGTAAATGCCCTGAAATACTTATATTTGGGTTGGTTCATGTCATGAACTATTATGTAGCTGTTAAAAATACATTTGAAGCCTCTTTCTTTTTTTTTTAGAAGAATATTCTGCAGTGTAGTCTTAATCTTGTAAAAAGTAGTTGGTTCTTCCCTTTTGAAAATGAAGAAGGAACTGAAACTGACCCATTGAGGGAGCCATTAAGGCAAGTGGTCCCTGACATTGGCAACATGGGCCAGCGGAGTTGGAAGACCCTCATGGGATCCAGGTCCTACAGTCCTGCCAATTGGCAGGAAGAGACAGCTACATTGGGATGTGGTGGAGGACAATACAGTCTGTTCCTCCCTGACCTCATCTGCACTCACTTTTCCTTTCTCTTAACACCTTCTTTGTGCTACAGCACAAGCCAGCACTCTTAAGGACCGAAGACTTAGGTTCACGTCCTGACCCTAGTACCTGCTATGTAGGTGACTGGGCAAATCACTCAGTCCTACTAAACCTTAGCCCATTCACCCATAAGATGCAGAGCAGAATTCTCAAATTGATGATGCAAATTTAGTAGCATATCAGGCCCTTTGCAATTTTTTTCCCCTCTTTCTGGAATGCCATTCCTCCGGATCTTCACATGGTTAGCTTCTTGTCATTTGGGTCTCAAATAGCACTTAAAGAGTTCCTCATTCTCTTCAGTCCTTTTCCATAACATTTTTCTATTTTCACAGAGCACTGACCCCTAAGATTATCTTACACATTTTTCAATTTCTTCTTGTCTCCTGGAAATTAAATTCTTTAGGAGCAGGAATCTTGTCTGCCTTGGGCACCACTGTATCCCCACTGCTTATAACACTGCCTGTCGCTAATTAAATGAGTCAAGCACCGTGCAATACATTTTCACCATGTTTTCTTATTTAATCTCAAGAACCTGGTATGGTTTACATATGAGGGAAAGGTTAAGAACAGAGAGGTGAAGCACAGTGAGTGAGTGGCAGAGCCAGAATTAGAACTAATTCCAGAACACTTTCCACTTCACTACCCCTCCCTCCCGGGTAGCTGGCATGAGGCCTGTTTGGAGAGAGAAGGCTGGGACAGTTCAAGGGCAGGGAACATCAAGAGCCAAATTTCTGAGTCTGGGAAGTTCAAAATAGTAAAAAGACTGAATTTGGGTATGGTTGTGGGAAGTAGAGGGAGTAAAGGATGGAAAGAGCTGGAGGGGCTTGGTTGCAATTCAGGATCTTGAGACCATTGTATCTTATCTGAGCAACACACAATCACTTCGTTCACTCTGTAAATAGAAACTGAACACCTCCCATGGGCTTTAAGTGGTTTAAGAATGTATCCCTGGAATGGGCTGTCCTGGCCCTTAAGTGAACACCTACTGTGTGCTCTATGTGGCTCAGGACACTTCTAGGCTGGGAGATTCTTGTACTTGTCCTCCTGGTGTCTACGGTACTGCATCAAGCCAAATCGGTGTCTGGTTAGCAGGGGTTACTTACCCTGAGCAGAGACAGATGGGAAATTTCAGTCATCATTAAGGTTTATTGACCAGCATGGCTGGAATTTCCCAGCGAGAAGAATTAATCTCAAGTCCGACTGAGAGCAGATATCCTGCTGGGAGTAGTTACATAAATTCTGTTGCTTAAATTAATTAGGATTGTGATTCATTTGTTTAATGAGAAAGAATCTGATGGTGGCACGAGGCAAGCCAGCCTGGACTTTCAGAACCCAGCCAACCCAGGTGACACTGCAGCAGGTGGGAAGACCAGGCAGCTGGAGCAGCATTCTGATGTGGGTAGAAGAAGCTGGCCAGTCAGTAAGAAGAGTAAACTGAGGCAGGCAGAGATGGCCAATCAGAATTCAGTGCTAGTTTAGAAGGGGTCTGAGGCTCTGGAGTCTCCTAAAGCTCATTCCTGTGAGGTCTCTGAGGGTCCAGGCATGGAGGGATCTCTCACCTTCATCCAGGGTCTTTCATTCTTTTTCCAAGCTGTAGAGAAAAATTACTAACAGCTGAAATCACCTCAGTAGTACTCCCAGGACCCATCCAGCCATTTCCTCCCATCCCCCAAAATTTGCAGGAAGAAGGGTTCTTTCAATAAAGCAAAGATCTATTGCTTGAAGCATACACACTCTTACTCCCACCTCTGCTTACAAGAGACCCCTCCTTTCTACCCGCAATGCCTCTACTGCCTGTTCAAGGTAAACCCCCAAATCCCACCAGCATCACCTTCATTCTACCTGTAAGGTCCCTCCTGGCCTGAGACTCTAATGATACAGATGAGAGACTGGATGGTGGCCAGATGAGGCTGGCCATGGTTGGGATGAAGAGAAGAAATTCTGCACAACTTCAGGGTCGTGATTCATATTAGAGTCTATGTGGATGGTGCCCTTGAGGATAGAACAGAAAAGGTGCTTCCTGAAGGCATGCGTTCTGGCGGCCCAGGAGAAAATGCTTTCTGGCTGCAGTGTCACCTGGACTGGCTAGGTTTTGAGAGTCCAGGCTGGCTTGTCTCTTGCCACCATCAGATTCTTTCTCATTAAGCAAAAAAAACAGGAGTCAGAGTCAGGAAATGCTGTGAGGGAGAGTCAGAAGGATTTGTTGATGGACTGGCTGTTGGTGAGAGAAAAGGAGAATAGTATAATTTGGGGGATTTACTTATTCACACCAACATCTGCAGAAATTCCCAGAGATCCTTCTTTTCTTTCTAGGTTCCCCCTGCCTCTTATTGTCACTGACCAGGATAGCACAACCTGGATAAAACCATGCATGGAGCATGATAGGACTTTTCATGAAGCAGGAACATTGCCAAGGTCATGTGTTTGGCCACCTAAAAATCACTGACCTCTTCCAAGACTTGGCCAACAAGCTTGTCCCAAATCTCAATCAGTTATGCCTCACTTAAAGAATGGTTAGCCATGAAGGAGCACTGATCTGAGAACCAAAGGTCCAAATCAAATGACCTAGGACAAATCTTATTAGCTTTCTTATTAGTTTCCTCGTCCTTGAAAGGTGCCTACCATCTGCTCTAGGGAGAACCGAGTTTCTGCCCTTGCTCCCTACAGACTGTCCCCACACTTTCAGCAGCCAGAGAGATCTTTTTAAAATGTAAGTCAGATCTTGTCAGGTTTCCTTGTCCTTGAAAGGTGCCTACCATCTGCTCTAGGGAGAACCGAGTTTCTGCCCTTGCTCCCTACGGACTGTCCCCACACTTTCAGCAGCCAGAGAGATCTTTTTAAAATGTAAGTCAGATCTTGTCACTCCTCCTTTTTCAAAACCCTCCAAAGGCTTTCCAACACATTCAGGACTTTTTTTTTAATTATTATTTTTTTACATTCTAAGATGTTGTAGAGCAGTGGGAGGGGAAGGGGAGAGGTGGGTAGAGGGACAGAGGTGGGGGGTGGGGGGAAGGGACAGCCAGTGGCCAGCTCCTTTGCTGGCCTGGTTGTGGAGGGCAAAGGGCATGGCTGAGACCCTGGCTCAGGAGCCCAGGGGGCTTCTGGCAGCAGTCAGTCATTGCCAGACTGGATGCAGACATAGGGGGGGTGTGGCCAAGGCCCTTTGGCCACCCCGCACCATGGCTGAGGAGTCCAGGGGGCTTGTGGTATCTCAGTTGTCACTGGACTCAGTGCAGACATGGGGGGATGGGTGTGGCTAAGGGCCTCGGGACCCCTTCGTCCCAGCTCAGGAGCCTGGGGGGCTTCCAGCTCTTCTAGGTTTTACAGGTGCTCTTTGATGGTGTTAGAACTTTACTGGTTAATGTTAGAACTTTAACTTTGTCTCTGATCTGCCAGGTTTTTGTGTTTTCTTTCAGTTCTGTGTTGGATTATTAGCTACCCCCATCACTTAACCTCTTCACTGGAACTAATTTGTTTTCCTTTGCTTACTTATAAAATGGGGAAATGTCCTGTGGGGACCAGCACTTGAGCCCTGTGGTTGAGATAAAATTGCTGCTCATTTTTAGGGGAAGGCTTTTTGTGCAGCTCAGATTTTAATGGTTGACCTTGTAATCACGCCTGGGTCTTGTGAGGTCTGATACACCTGGGCTGTGTGGAAACTCTGATCTGGGCCTGAGTCTTTTCAGCAAACTGCACCCCCTACAGTTCTATTTTCCTGACTAGTCTCCATTGAGTGGTCCTATGCTAACTGGAGGGCAGATCAGCTGTCCATGCTGTGCCCTGATGTTCCCCCGGTGGGCCCATCTTCCCTGGCCCCTGCACTCCAAACACTTTTTATGGGGCGGGCCATGTACCAGTCCCTTGTGATGACTCACTGGTCTTTGGGTGGCTCTTTTCTTCAGTTGTCTGTGGCCCCTCTGTAGGTCCATGGGAATCCTATCAGTGGTCTTGCTGATAGGTCCTCCTCTCCCCTGTCATCTCCAAGCAGCTTCCCACAAGGGGCACAGCTGTGGCTTTTGCCAGCTCTTGCTCTGTGTGTTCACCAGGGCCAGACTTGAAATGGCCAGGGCCTGAAATGGTTGGAGCGGTCCCTTCTTTCTCTCATTGTGGCTTCTCCCTCCTTCATGAACTCCATGTGTCTCTCCTCCTCTTCCCTTAAGCTCTAGAGACCCCAGCTTGGCAGTCTTTCCTTTGTAATAGTTGTAAATGGGTCAATTGTGGGAAAGAGTGATGCTGGAGATGTCTATTATGCCATGTTGATTCTCTGCCCCAGAACTTTAAAAAAACAAAAACTCTCCCAAGGTTAAAGAGGCCCACATGATCTAGCCCCTGCCTTCCTTTCAGACCTCATTCTCTGCAGCACCCTTCCCTCACTCTACTCTGTGCATTCCATTGTTCCTTCTGACCCTTGAACACAATTCCTCTCTCTCCATAAAGCCTTTGCACAGGCTGGTCTCTTTCCTTGGAAGAGTTTTTTCCCCAGCTCTTTGCATGGGTGGAAACTTACTTCTCTGCTTGAATGTCACCTTCTTGGAGAGACCCTTCCCAACTACCCAATCTAAAGTCACACAGGCTCCATCCATTACCCTGTTTAATTTTCATCATAAAACTTTTTCCTACTTTTCTTTTTATTGGCTTCTTGTCTATCTTCTCCAAGTTGAATTTGAGATCCACAAACCCAGGGGACCTTCCCGATTGCATTAGTCAGGGTCCAGTAGGGAGAATAGGAACTGCCCTAGATATCTCAGCAGTAATAATTTAATAAAAGGAATTTGTTTAAAACTTATTAGAAAGAGAGAAAGATCTAAAAGGGAACACTAATGTAAGACAGGTAATAAGCCCAGGAAGCAGTGGGGTTGTCAGAATTACTCAGAGGAGGATCCTCCAGAGCTGGAAGCCACCCCCTCGAAGTACCCCTGGCTGCTGCTTACATCAGAGGAAGCATGAGGAGGCCAGTCTGGGAGTGTTGAAAGGAGCTAGAAACTAGAGACAGCTTCACCTACTAGGAAGAAGGGCCATTGCTGGTGCAACCCTGATGTTCTTGTCAATTCCTGCTACTATAACAAAACACTTTAGACTGGATAATTTATAAACAATAGAAATTTATTGCTCACAGTTCTGAGGGCTGGGAAGTCCAAAGATCAAGGCACCAGCAGATTCAGTGCCTGGTGGGGACTTGCTCTCTGCTTCCAAGATGGCACCTTGTTGCTTCAAACTCTGGAGAGAATGAACTGCCGTGTCCTCACTTTAAAGAAGGGGTGGAAAAGCCAGACGGCTCTCAGAAGCCTTTTTTATAAGGGCATTAATCCCATTCACAAGGGAGGAGACCTCATGCCTTAATCCCTTCCTACAAGGCCCCACCTCTTAATACCACCACAACGGGGATTAAGTTTCAACATGAATTTTGGAGGAACACAAACATTTAAACCACAGCAGATGAGTACTCATCTAATTGATGGATGGAGTTTGCTGGACGTAGTTTATACCTCAGTAAAACTGGATTAAAAGAAAAAGCAGATGATGGGGATCTGAGCTAAGGCTGTGGAGGCTGAGGACCACAGGAAGGGAAGGAAAAGCTGCTGAGGAGCTGGGATTCTTCTCTGTCCCTGGATTACCCAGGCTATGGGGCCCTAAGACTCGGCCAATTCCCTGCATCTGCCCCATCCCAAATGTCTAAGATTTCAGAGTTGGAAGGGGCCTTCAGAGGTTACATAAGTGTCTCAGCAGGAAGCAGAACTCTGCTCAAATAGTTCAACCGAAGAGACTTTAATGAGGAAGAACTATTACAGAGGGCTGAGCAGGATGAAAGAAACCAAAAAGAATGCTGAGAAACCCAGAGACTACAAACTGCTAGAAGACACCCCTCAGCCTAAAGGAGTGTTACTGGAGCCCAGTAAGTCTGGGGAAAGGGAGGGCTGCTTGGCAGGAGCTGGGCCAAGAGGTAGTGGGAAAGAAATAGACTTACTCTCTCTTCTCCCACCTCCCAATCTCCTGCCAGTGTCTCCCATTGGCCAAACCAAACTGCAGCCAACTGGCAAAGGAGCTATTGATTCATTCCACAGGGGTCAGACTTCTGAAGCACAGAGCAGTGCAAAAGGGGGAAGCCCTAAATTGGAGAGGGCAAATGGAGAATAACAGCCTGATGTATCTCCATTTCCACCCCATTGTTTTTCCCTGAAGAAGCCTCAGAGAGTGGAAGCAACTTGCCAAAGGCCATGTAGCAAGTTAAGACAAAGTTGTTCAGCCCTCTTCTTGAGAGTCAAGGTTCATTGCATACTGGGCCTGCACTGAAGGCAGCCAGGTGGAGATTGCCCATCATCCGGGAGCTGCAGCTGCAGATCCACATTAATATCCACGTACGCTCTACGTCTGCAAGGTAACAGGCACTTGCTTCCTTGTCTCTTTGTGATCTGCTGCCTGCCCCCTGGTGCCGTTTCCTCTCTTGAGTCCTCCCCAGGCATGGGTCAGGAACATAGACCTGGGATTGGCAGGGACAAGGGAAGAAGACTGTGCTTCCCTGGTAGCCAGCCCTGCTCCTCAATTCCCTAAAGCTGCTCACTGATCCAGCACAAGATGGTTTAATTGAAGTCATTACAACAAATGGTGCAGAAAAGCAACACCCTTAGTCTGCCAGGAGCCTCAGAGAAATGGGAGAGGGAGCTGGAAACCCAGCGGCAGCAACTGCAGTTAGATGATAGCTGGCTATGGGGAAAGGTGACGAGACTAATAAGTGAGAGAGTCCTAAGTTCAAATCCTGACTGATCACTTATAGGCTCTATGACCTTAGTCAAATTCCTTTATTTTCCTGAGCTTCTGTGTCTTTATCCAGGAAAATGGGGATCTTGTTTCCTGTCCTCCAAAGTGCTACATGACCCTGGGCTCTGCCTGCATCTCCTGGACCATCTCCTACCACCTCGCACCTCTCTTTCACACTGTGGCCACCCAGATGGGTTGGTGTTCCCTGCCACACCATTCCTCAAGCCTCACTCCAGCAGGTCCCTTCTCCTGAAATGCCCTTTCCACTCCTTCCCTGGGTAATTCCTATGCCCATTTCAAGATCCAGATCAAGAGTCACCTCCTCCAGAAAGACTTCCCTCACCCAGCCCTCCTTCCCCTGAATGCCTCTAGCACTTTCTGACTGTGATGCCCATTTGTCATTCAACACTGGCTCTCATGTATAGCAGTCTTTTTCTCTCTCCACAGCTTATCTTCTCATGCAGGATGTGTATCTTCTCTTTCTTCCCTTCATGTGCCTAACATCATAATTGTACTGTGGGGAGTGGCAGAGGGGAGTGAGGGGCAAGGATTCAGAGCCCAGGAGTGGGCACAGCCAGAATGAAGGAGGCACAGGTGGATGATAACCCCCACAGCCTCCTCTGTGCTGAAGCCCAGCTGGCTCCCTGCTCAGCTTCATTAACTTACACCTGATTCAGTAGCAGAGGACAGAGGATCCAAGTTGTGAAACCATAAAATTTGGGCATCAAAAGAAACCTTTTATAATGTGTTAAAAGTGATGTCTTAGCATCTCCAGGTATAAGTCATAAGAAGCCTTGCAGCTTCCACCTCGGTCTCTTGGGACGCTCCCTCTCAGAATCCAGACACCATACTGTGAGAAGCTCAAGCCATGTGGAGAAGTCATGTCTATGTGCTCCAGCCGACAGCATCAACTGCTAACCATCTCTATCCAAGAGTGGACTGTTTCAGACATCCAGCCCCACTGAACCTTCAGATGACTCCAGCCCCAGCCACTGTCTGCCACAACAACACAAGAGATACCAAGAAAGAACCTCTCAGCTGAAACCCATCAACCCATGGAACTGTAAGAGATAATAATAAGTCATTGTTTTACACTACAAAAAAAAAAATGTATATAGAAATGTCATTTTACTGGTGAGAAGCTGAAGCTCAGAAATTACATGTGACTTATCCTAGGTCACACGAGTTAGAGGCAGAGTCCAGTGCCCCTAACTGTTGTTACCCCATCTTTGCCATCAGAGAAAATGAAGAGAAGTGAGCCATCTGGGGCAGGAGTGGAGGGGAAGACGGGAAGGGAGCTGACATCCAAAGTTAATTCTGTTTAGGAAGAAAACTACTCCTTAAAATGTTGCTATGGACTGAATGCCCCCACCCAAAACTCACTGAAGCTTAAATTGTGTCCCCCAAAATTCCAGGCATTGGAAACTTGGCCCCCACTATGACAGTGTTGAGAGAATGGGAAACCCTATTGTGATGATTGAGGGGTAGGGCCTTGATGAGGTGACTAGATCATAGGACCATGCTGTAATGAATGGATTAATAACGGTGGTCAGGGGTGTGGTTCTGAGGGCTTTAAAAGAAGTGTGCATAAGGAGCTATCTCTCTCTCTTAAATGTTGCTCAGAAACACCATGTGACTTATCCAAGGTCACACAGTGGTCCACCATTTTCTGCCACGTGAGACTCCTGCATTGCTGTAAAGCCACCACCAAAGATGATCCTCACCAAATGTGTTCCCTGGACTTTGAACTTCCCAGCCTCTGGAACTGTAAGCAATAATTTTGTTTTCTTACAAATCATCGAGTTCCAGGTATTTTGTTATAAGCGACAGAAATGGACTAATACAAATGTATATGAATTTTTTTAATTTTCAAAGAGCATCTTATGCTTTCTTAGAGTTCACAGAGTTAATTTTTCTGTATTCCAGCCTTGAGTTGGTTTGATTTTTCCTTCCCCCTTGAGATAATTAGCCATAAGCTTCCTGAGTACATTTTTCACATCAAGAAGACAATGGCTTCAAAGGAAGGAAAAGAGCAGCCCTGTGGGAGGCCTGAAAAAAGAAGGCCAAGCGAGCAACAAAGCAAACCCTCCTAGGGAAACGTTCACATTTCCTGAATGACCTGTCATCAAAAATGCATGTGCAATCAGGGGAGCAACCAGCAGAGCTGCCAGGGCCCCGCTCCACCCACCCGTGCCTGGAGAAGATCTGAACCAAACCCATACCCAGTGCAAAAGCAACACCCCTTCCCCAGCTCACTGACATCTATTTGGCTAAAACACAGGTCCAAAGGAAAATTTTGAATCTGGCTTTTTTTTTCCAGCTCCCTAAATTTAAGTAACATTAATTTTGTCCAGGTCTATCCTGCTCCATATACTGTAAGGGAGGATTCAGGGAAGCAGCATTTCATTGTAAGGTTAGAACAGAGCCATTCTGGCCTTCATTTTTACCTTTGAGCTGATGTGAAAAGGTATTGGCTTCACATTTGGATAGTTCTCAGTCTGGGCCCCATATTCCCTGGTCATTTGTTTTGGAGCATTGCTGTAATAAGCCACCATTTTTTGGGTGTCTTCCAGCGGTTTTATTTATTTTGCCTGATGTTTAATCTTTCCAGCCACCCTATGAGGGAAGCATTATTACCTCATTTTAAGAATATGGAAATTAAGTCTCGACAAGGAACACATACACTCTAAACAGCATAAGTGGGATTCAAACCTAGGCCTGCCCAATTCAAGATCTGCTCTTTTCTGTATACTGATTCTCTCAGTTATATGTTGCCACAATAATGCCATGAAACAAATCACCACAAACCCTCAGTTGTATTCAATAGTAAGCATTTATTGCTTACATATCTGGGATAGTTGGCTAGGAGATTCTGCTGATCATGGCTGGGCTCACTAACACACTTACCATTTGGTTGGTCGTTGACTTGTTACTGACAGACCAGGCTCGGCTTGCCCTCTCGCGTTAAACAAATGACCTGAAAGTCCAAAAGCTGGTGCAAGGATTGGAAGGTTTATTCAGATTAGCAGTACTCAACTAAATGTCTAACCAAACAAAGAGAAAAGAGGAGCAGTGGGGTCCAGTTTATCCTAGTCCCAATCGGCGGGGCCAACCTATTCCACTGACAGTAACTGGTAAGAGCAGTTCTCCCCACTGTTGTTGGCTGTAGCACTCTGGCTCTTTTATTTGCCCGTAATTCTGTTCGTGACACCAACTGTCGAGCTAGGGCTCAGTCTCAAGCCCGTTGTCTGGACTGGGTCACAAACCCTTCACATGCAGGTCTGTGAGTTAGGTAACCAGCAAAAAGGTCCTTGGAGCCATAGGTTCGAGAGCATGGCCACACAGGTCTGTGAGTTAGGTAACCAGCAAAAAGGTCCTTGGAGCCATAGGTTCGAGAGCATGGCCACACAGGTCTGTGAGTTAGGTAACCAGCAAAAAGGTCCTTGGAGCCATAGGTTCGAGAGCATGGCCACACAGGTCTGTGAGTTAGGTAACCAGCAAAAAGGTCCTTGGAGCCATAGGTTCGAGAGCATGGCCACACGGGGTGGACGCCCAAGGCAATCAACGCCAGCCAAGTGGTAGCGCCAAACATGTGCACTAACTCCACCCACACACAACTTACTTACAAAGAATGTGCCACACCACCCCCAACCAGACCCAAGGCAAGGAGGCCTGATTAAATTATTCTATTTTCCCAACATCAGCATAAAGAAGAAAAGTACTGACTAGATTTAAATCAGAGAAACAAAGCATAGCCAGGAGCCCTCCAGGGTGCACCTTCGTAGTAGTGGATACAATCCAACCAAACAGCAGACGAGGGCTCAGAAAATCAGAGGAAGGTAAGAGAATAAAGCATTGCCTTGTCAGAATTTAGGCCAGGGACTCAAGAGATCTACCAGCAGCAGAGACATGGGGGCAAAATAGTCCCAGTGGCCACTTGCCTCTTGCAGCTAGTCTTCTCTGGTGCCCAAAGCTTTCCAATTTTCGCCAGTGATTAAATTAGGTTCTTGGATTCCAAAGTCATAGAAATGAACCACGTACCCAGCAGTAAAGCAAGCAATGCTTTATTAAAAGAGGAGATAGACTTATACATAAGGGGGGTAGTGACAGTAAAGCTAGCCCCCTGACGGGAGCTGTTCAGAGTCTTTTATAGGGAAAGGAGCTAAGGGGTACAGGCCAGCATCACTGGAGGTGGTCCATTCTGTTCTTCCTGGTTGCATCATGGGCGCATGCTCAGTAGGTCCGAGATGGCAGTGGTGTTCATCATCGTCACCCCAGGAGTGTCATTGTAGCAGTCACCTTGATGCTTTGTGAAAGAAAGTGAGCCGAGATGCCGGGTACTGTTCAAGCTTTATTAAAGGAAAAGAATCTGCCAGGCTAGCTCAAAGTTGGGGTGGGAGGGACAGCCTAGGGCTGCCCTGAAAATGGAGGGCAGCACCAGGTGTGGGGGTGGTAGAGCTTATATAGGGCGCCAAGGGCTGGCTGAATCAAAGAGGGGCATTATGCTAATGTGGATCAGGGTGGAGAACTGCATCCTTGCTGAAACAAAAGGGGTTTCTGTTTTGCAGAAGTCATGAGGATTCTCATAAAGGGAAGGGGGAAGGGTTTGGTGCTGGGTGGAAGACAAGGCGGGAAACTATATTGTTCTTATGGTGTGCACAATGGCCCCAGTCATGTCCAAGATCCATCACTTTGTGCACAGGTGGAAATTCCTAAAGGGGTCTTAAGGTTAATCTGTAACTTTTACAATTATGATAAAATAAGCCTTGGGGAGGGGTTTTGCAACTCAGTAAACACCTGTTTCCTCTCTCAGTCTATTTAGTCAGGGCAACCCATGGGATAATCATTTGCCCTGGGGGTCTCATGACTGAGGTGTGGAAAAATAACAAAGTGTCCTCTGCAGGGAAAAAGGAGTCAGTTCGGTTCACAGGCCTAGCCTTACTCTGTTTCAGACTGATCTAGTCTGGCCTCAGCTGTAACACCTCAGGGGACTCAGCTCCGCTCCACATGTCTCTCATCCTCCTTTAGGCTAACCCAGGCATGCTCTCATGGCAGTGGCAAGCGTACAAGAGAAGGCAAATACAACTCATTTTACAAGAATTTTCAAGCTTTTGCACACATCACATTTGCCATTATTCCATTGGCCAGAGCAAGTTATATTGCTGAGCCCACAGTCAGAGAGGGAGAACATTGCAGATGATGGCAAAAGGTGTGGGTGCAGGGAAGGATAAAATTTGGGGACCATTTTTGCACTGTACTGCATGACCTTAGACATGTGCTGGTCCCTTCTCAGAGCCTCTGTTCCTGCATTTTTTTTAACAGGATCACATCTACTTTGTAGGGTATCTGAGATCTTTGAATAAGATAAGCTCTGTGAAACACTAGCAAAATCAAAAGTATTCTTTCTGCTGATGTATTCCAAGTATACCTGCCTGGGGGTGTCCATACACACTAATAGAGATACATGAATTTTTTCAGTTCCTATTTCTAGAGTCCAGAGGATTTTACACAAGTCTCAGAGGTGAAATGGCCCAATCACTCAGATAATAAACAAGAATTGTAGAAGAGAATAAATCAAGGAAGAAAACAATAAGTAAATGATGTAATTAAAGTTACTGTTGAAGAACCTATCAAGGAGAGAATGCATCAGCAGCAAGTTTAAGCGATGAATCAGGCACAATGTCATGTTTCTAGAATTCTTGTCTATTTCAAGAAAGCCTGATGTCCCAGTTAAAAGAGCACCTTGAGCCTAAGCAACAACATCTGGAAGGAAACACTCTTGTAATTTTAATTTCTCTTCAGCACCATCACTAACAACAGGAGCAACACCAGGCACTGAGCACAGAGTAGGCACTCCATACAGTCTCTTGTGGGAGAGACCGATAACTACAGGCTGACTGCAAATGCATTCAAGGGGATTTTATTTTTTATTTTTATTTATACAGAATTAAAGGTATTGTTTTTATGGTACGATGTAACTGAAAATATGACCACCATAAACATACTTAAAAACATATCTGCAAACATATTTTGAAAAACAAGTCTTCCAACTACATGTCCTGCATCAATTCAGGTAAGGTTTTGAGGAGAAAACAGAAGTGCATTCAAGATGAAAAACACTGACAAATGTGTTAAAGCAGAGCATATTCCAAATAAGAATCACAAGCCTAAATAATGAACTTCTAGAAAGTTCAGAGACTTATGTATAGGCGGAAGATGATAGGCCTCAAAATGAACCTGATCCACCATGTGCAGAGGCTGGATCTGGTCAGGCAGCATCTTGGGACTCAAAGAAGAGTAGAATCAGGCTGGAAACAGAAGAATGAAATGTCTAGGAGTGCCAAGGTCTCAGATATACAGATCAATCAGAATTGATTGCTGTTGACCGGTATCTTCTTTTTTTCCACCAGCTTTATTGAGGTGTAATTGACAAATAAAAAATTGTATAGATTTAAGGTATACGATGTGATGTTTTGATATATGTATACACTCTGAGATGTATACCACAATCAAGCTAATTAACATATCCACCACCTCACATAGTTACCTTTTTTTCTTTTTGGTGAGAAGAAAGCTCTAGTCTCAGCAAATTTCAAGTATACAATATAGTATTGTTAACTGTAGTCACCATGCTTTACATTAGCTCTCCACAGCTTATGCATCCGGCATGTCTGAAACTTTGTGACTTTGTCCAACATCTCTCCATTTCCCCCACCTCCAAGCCCCTGCAACCACCATTCTATTCTCTGCTTCTAAGAGTTTGACTTTTTTAGATTTCACATGTAAGTGAGATCGTGCAATATTTGTTCAAGGGGATTTTAAATTGCTTTTGCAAAGGAACTGCCTGTGCAATATGCCATTTGATTGTCAAAACAAGGCTGTAAATTCAGTGCGGGATATTAACCATTCTATTCGACAGCTGAGGAAACTGAGGCTTACATGGTTCTCTAGTTAGTAGCAAGGCTAGAGCTAGAAGCCAGGCCTTCTAGGGGCTATTTTCCAAAGTAACAGAGAACCATATTCCAATTATCGGTAACTACTCTCAGATTTTTAAAAGTCTGTAAGAAATAACACTGAACGTTTACTGAACAATTACCTTGTAAGCATAGCAGTTCATTTAATCCTCACCAGAAACTGAGAGAGGTTGGTATATGAATGGTTCTTTCCATTTTTCAGATAAGGAAAAATTGCTCAGAGATTTGAGCCACCTGCCAGAGGTCACACAGCCCATAAATGGTGAACCAGGAGTCACACTCAGGTCTTGGTGACCCCACACACCAAGTTTTGCACTGCCATTTATGGATAAACCTGCCCCACCCACTACCCCCCCCCCCCCCCCCCCCCCCCCCCCCCCCCCCC
>NW_007730040.1:188563-210443 GCF_000696425.1 Galeopterus variegatus
CCCCCCCCCCCCCCCCCCCCCCCCCCCCCACCCCCCCCCCCGCCCCACACACACATATGCTTTGCCCAACTATTCAAAGAACATGTTTTCTGACCTATATTCTGCACTTCGCTTTGCCTGCCTGGTCGTCACCCGTAACGGACACAACTCAAGGCAGAGCGGCAAGAGATGTCGGTTCAGGAAACCTGAGCTGTGACCCTGAGCTGCTGACAGAATATCTGATATTTATAGTAACTTGGAGTCAAGTACCAGGGAAAGTGTTTTCTGGATTGTTGCAGATGTCCTCGGGGGAAAGAAAACATCTCTATGAAAAATTGTGTGGGATGCTTAACTGATGGAACATCAAACATGAAAGGACAATTCAGTGGGTTTGCATCCTTGTTAAAAATATATAATAATCAAAGGATGGCCAAAGCAGCCTTTGTGGGTAACATTTTTCAAATGCTTAGGATATATGGCCATATGGGGGCCAATTTATAAATTGCCACCCTACACTTTATTTTATTTATGCCTTTATCTATTGATTTACATCTGTACCATCCCACAAAGGATTTGGGGCGGATCATTTAATTGTGAAGACTATGGTAGATTGATTACATTAGTGGCCAAATTCTTTATGCCTTCCTTATCCTTGCCTTCAGGCAGTGTCCTCCCACAATGGCTCTGGCCTTGGCCCTGTGACTTGCTTTGGCCAATGGAATAGCAGCAAACTTTATGGAAGCACAACTTGAAAAAGCATGCAGAGGAGAGCCAACTCATCCCAGCCAAGGCCATCCCAGACCAGCCAACCTCTGGCCAATCTGCCAGTGCCCACAGAGCCCAACTGAGAACAGCTGGTCCAGGCCCAGATCAGAATTACCCATAGACCCATAAGAAATAAAAAAATTATTGTTTAAAATCACTGATTTTGGGGGTGGCTTGTTACACAGCAATAACTAACTGATACAGGAACTTACATTCTAAAAAAACATTATTAATAAGCATATATTGAGTGCCTATGCTCAGTCTTGTCATAGGTTCTGGGAAATACAAAAAAAAACATATTAAGACATGATCCCTACCTGATAGGAATTTCATATTTACTTGTGACAAGACAGACCAAGGAAAAAATACCAGCAGTATCTAATTAAACCATGAGGAAATTATTTATATCCTACTCTCTCTATAAGGCCAATCTAAATTCCACCTTCCTCTTGAAACTTTTCTCTCCTTCATCTCCTTGCCAACTTGAAATGTTAACTTCTGCATCCTCTGGGATACTTCAGACCTTTGTTAAAGCTCTTTCATAATGGTTTTCATGCTAGGTTTGGTTGGGGTTATGGTTAAATGAGACTATGTCTCTTTCAACAATTGTAAAGCTGGTTCTTGCTTAGCATTGCATGCAACTCTAACATCTGGCACAATGACTTGCAATGAGCAATCTTGATAAATGTTAAATGAATGAACGGATAAATGAATGAATGAATGTTGTAAGAGTTCAGCATGAGGGAAAACACAAAAGTGTGGTCGGGCCAGCCCGTGGCTCACTTGGGAGAGTGTGGTGCTGATAACACCAAGGCCAAGGGTTCGGATCCCTATAAAGGGATGGCCAGTCGGCTCACTTGGGGGAGCGTGGTGCTGACAACACCAAGTCAAGGGTTAAGATCCCCTTACCAGTTACCTTTAAAAAAAAAAGTGTGGTAGTCGAGGAGGACTTCACAAAGGAAGCAGGAGTTATTGTTCTCAACTGGAGCCCACAATTAAGAGCTCGGAATCTATGGAGAGAATTCAGGGGGCCTGTGAACTTGGGTGAGGAAAAATTTACATCTTTATATACACTAATCTCTAACTGAAACTTAGCATTTCCTTCCATTATAAATGTAGGCTACAAACCACAGAAGTAGACATAACAGATATTTTCCTGTCACATACAATATTGCAGATGTCTCAAAATATCATTTATGTTCATCACTACTTTGAAATTATAGTGGTTTTTAAATGTGTTAAAAAGAAGCATAGAATTCCAATATCAGAAATTTGGGTTTTTAAAAATATTTTAATAACAGCTTTTGATCCATTTTCTTTATAATCTGTGTATTTCATTTTATATATTTAAAATCTTTTTTTTTTTTTTTTTGAGAAGCGGTCTACAGTCTTCATCAGACTGCCAAATGGTGTCCATGGCATAAAAATGGCTAAGAACCCTTCCCTACCTTGGAGAATAAGTGGACGGTGACTTCACAGATGGGAGAGAAACAGATATCCCAGATAGATGACCAGCATAAACAATAGGGTGGGGATGAATTTGAGACGCGTGGCAGGATGGAAGTTCATCCCCTCCCCATTCTTGAGGAGAGAGTCTCCTTGGCAAGATTAAGTTAAAAGACAGCAACCTTGTCAGCATAATAATGCATCAGAGAAGCAAGAGAATTGTTGATTTGTCTTAGACAGGTTCTAAGAACTTGGAGAATTTAAATACTTCAGGCTCTAACACTTCCCCCGCAGGATGGAGCCAGGGCTCTGAAGAGAGGGCTAACCTATGAACCTGGAAGAACCACCTCCCCCTCCACACACCTCTAGTCGAGTTGATTCCAAGAAGAGGGACAGGTCCTCTGCACAGCCGTACACACTGTCTGTGTCTGGGCTTTGGGGGCTAGTGGCTGATTCACGGGGACAAAGGATGCTTTGCACCATTCCTGTACTCTGAGTAAATCTGTAGTCTGTTTACACCAAGGATCTCTTTCTGAAAAACGTGACTGTGACAGTGTTCCCTCCCAGATGTTCCAGGCATAACAGAGGAGTGACTACATGTTTGAGGACAGTGCGGAGGCCATCCCGATTAGATCAGAGGGTGTTGCTGGCTCAAGAAGTAAGGCTGAAGTGGGGGGTCGTTGGTAATGAAGGAAAGAGAAGCAAAGAATGACCCCGGGGTTTCAAGTGCCACTGAACAAGATGGGGAGCTAGAAGATGGGGATTGGGGACAGACGGTTGGGTCTTGTCTCAGAGGTGAGGTAACTTCAAGGCGTCTCAGGGAAAAGATCCAGTGGACCACTGGAGACTCAAGAGTAGAATCCAGGGAGAGACTGGAATGAAATGGAGAGAAAACTAAGAGAATAATCCACATAGAGGTGGTCATTAAGGGCCATTAAAGGTCATTAAATATCATTAAAGAATAAGGCCAATAAAGTAAAAAAGTCAAGACTGAACCTCAGGGAATGATCACAGAATCAACAGTGAAGACAAAGAATTTTGTTTTTATTAACAATAAACAAATAAGTAGACTTCTTTTGTGTCTGAAACCAAGGCAGGAGAGCATTTCCAGAAGGGGCTTAAATTCAGTCTGAAGAAGGAAGTTGCAAAGGTCTCTGGATGTGGCCATTGGGAGGGGCTTGGCAAATTCTGAGCAAGCAGTTCCCACGGAGCGGGCAGCAGACGGTGGACGGAAGCCAGCTAAGGACCGCTGGGCTCGGGAGCGGTGGAGCAGCCAGGGGAGCAGGAGAGGGTCAGAGCCAATGAATTGGAGAGAGGGAAGTTAGAAGATTTGCAGGACCGCAGCATCAAATTAAGTTTCTTTTTTCCAGGATGATCCAGTTTTTCATTAAAGAAAGAAGGAAACTGCAAATCTGGGGTATTTCAAAGGTCGTGTGAAAATCATGAAAACCTCAAATTGAATCTGTTCCCACCTAAAGAATTTTTGTTTAGAAACCAGGCAAAGCCACTGAAACTGTGTCAGCACAGATCCCAAAATGGAATTACTCAGAAGTCTCTGAAAATGTGTGGATGGATTAAACCACTTCACAGTCTGCCCACACAGAACCGAGGATCCAGTGGCTTCTGAGGCAGAGGCCAGAGCTTCCCAGAAGGTCCTGGAAGGACTAGAATTCAGGAAGTGTGGTAAGGGAAAGACCTGCTGTCACCGGACATCTTGCAGCTTAACAAAACCATCCACCATTTAACTAGCACCTACTGTGTGCTGGGCACTTTACCTATATTTTTCTAATCCTTAACAACAACCCTACCAAGTATTTTTTCTCTGTTATTATCCCCACTGTACAGATAGGGAAACTGAGTTTCAGGGAGGTTAAGTAACTTGCCTGGAACCCACAGCTAGTGAATGGCAGAGATGGTGTCAGACCCCAGGTGTGTCTGTTTCTAAATCCCACTCTGTTTCCACCCAGCCTATGACCTCAACCAACCGTATCCAACCCTCAAAATGAAAAAAATATATATCATTACCACAGAAAGGACAAATATCCTATAATGATAGCATAGCTTTCCCTCTTCAAAAGTTTTCTTTTTTAAAAATTCTTCTTAACTTTTAACCAACTGTATTTTTTTTTTTAAAGGAACTCATTCTCTTATTTTTCAAGTAAATGAGGAACCCCGCCTGCACCAGCGCTGGAGACAAAGCTCCAAAGTGAGCTCAAGTCGCTCACAGGGGAAAGCAGTCAGGACTCCAGGGCTGCTCGGGGAATCTTCCCTCATGGTAGAGAGAGTATGAGCCAAATCTATTTTTCAATACTTTTTTTTTGTTTTAATCAAAGTATTACCTGTAAATCTTTTGAAAAGCCAAATAGTGCCAAAGGCTTACAACTGAAAATAGGAGGCATGTTCCCCACCTCCCACCCCATCTTCTGTCATCTTGTTTCTCAAAGCTGTTTCTTCTGTTGTCTATTTCCCTGTTTCTAAATAATACGTGTTTTCTTCAATCTCCAGAGTCGTCATCTTAACCTAAAGATCGATGTCTAACTATGGTAGAGAAGTTTTCTTTCATTCCCTCTTCCCCTCCCCTCATGCTCCCAAAATAATTATATCTCAAATTTTTTTAAAGCCATATCCTACATGTTCACTTTCATGAGGGTACTCCAAAAAGTTTGTGAAAAAATAGAATTAAAAGATAATATGAATCTTTCTGTGAATTTTTTGAAGTATCCTTGTAGGACAATATAAATAAGTTTTATTCCTGGGCCAAGTATTGACTATGATTCTGTTTTCTTTCCTTTTTGTTTTCCCTGTTAATAATTACTTCATTTTTCATCAACTTGGGTCTGTTTGGTTTTGCTTTGTTTTTAAACAACTGACTAAATCCGTACATGCCCTCAGTAAGACTTTCCACATGACCAAACCTGTCAGATAGTTTGTAGCCTCATTTATTTTCCTGGGGACAAACTCCCTCCACCCACCAGAGCCTTCTGAGTCCCTGCTCACCTGGGCTGGCTGCTCTCTGGGCCGAGGCACAGCCGTCCACCTGGTATTCCCTGAGCCATGACCCAAGGAATTCCCTTCCCTCCTCTGTCCTGTGTGGGGAGTCCCTATTCCCAGGTCTGACTTCTTTCTCAGCTCCCTGGTTTTAACTGAGCACATCTTTCAGTAGTTTTCTGAGAAAAGCTACCTGGGAGGCAAGTTATTTGAAGACTTGGTATGTCTAGATAAGATAGGTCTTTGTTTCCCCCTGTGTTTAGTTGGTAGTCTGGGTTGATGTGGAATACTAGGTGGGAAAACATTTCCGTCTAAATTTTTAAAGACATTGCTATTGTCTTAGAACTTCCAATGTTGCTACTGAGAAGATGGATGTCATCGTTATTCTGGATGCTATGTGTGCAGGGCTGGGACTAGGACCAGGTGAATGAAGCACTCTCCTGAGGTGCAAACATTTACGGGAGTGCCAAACAGTTCAGTCACCAAAATACCCAGTTTAAATAGAAACAGGATCCAAACCTGCACTTTCACAGCTCAACCTCATTTGCCTCACCTTAATTCTAGTCCTGTTGAATATAGTCTTTATTTAAAATTTTGCTTTTTTCAAACGGAAAGGACATTCTTGGGGGGGAGGGGAGAGAGGGAGGAGGGAGGGAGGTGTCGGTGATGGGCCATAATAATCATATACATTGTATATTGACAAAATAAAAATTTAACGAAAAAAAATAAAATAAAATTTTGCTTTTTTGCTCATCGTGGGTTATTTTGCATTTTTTTTAAATAGGGAATTAATTTGTTTATCTAGATTGCCGAGTTCTTTGGTGTCCCCTTAAATTTTATGCACAAGGCACATACCTCACTCATCCAAATCCCAGCCTACACACTCCAGAAACATAACAGAACTGCCCTTGATCCCTGCACCTGAAATGTCATAACGACGAACTTGAATGTGGGTATTTTTTTCATTGATTGAGTTGGGTAGTCAGTGGACCTTACCATCTGGGAGCTCATGTCCTTGACAATTTCACTCCCTCCTTTCTCTATTTCTAGGACTGTTGGTCCTCCTGGATTGATCCCCTAATTTATTAGGCTTTTTCCCCTTTAGTCCATCTCTTTGACTTTGTTATATTTCCAGAGAAAGTTCCTAAACTTCATCTTCCAACTCTTGATATTTTTCAAAATGTTGGTCTACTTCCAAGGTTTCTTTCTTATTCTCTAATTGTTCCTTTTTGATTCCACCCTTCTTTTTCCATGGGTGCAATATGTTCTTTTATCTTGCTAAGGATAGCAATAGTTTCTTTGACCTTATGGAAAAATGAGGGAAAATGTCTTTCGGATGTCAGTGATCCTTGGCTGCGTATTCACGTTTAAGAGTTAGCCACCACAGGGCCAGTTGGAGGTATTAAGTGCCTGAGTTTGACATGTCAATTGGATGAGCTTCACTCTAGGATAATCAGTTGCTCTGCTACAGACTCCTAAACATAAGCATCTGTCAGTCATTTCTTTGGAGTTGTTTAGTTCCTCCAGAGAAATCATCCTTCAATCTCCTTGTGGGGTAGGGCTGGGGTACGGATATAAGCCTGATTCTGGCACTCTGGGGTTGGGTGGAGGAAGGGGGCTGGGAGTCTCAACAGCTCATATGCAGACTCAATCCCCCTGCCTGTAGTAGGACTTCTCATCCCTACCCTTCTCCATACCCAGCAACCCTGAGACCAGAACCTCTGGTCTCTGATGGGAGTAAGGGGGATAGTCATCTGGCTACATAGGATGGAGGTGGGGACTTGGAGGTCTACCCGATTCTTACACAGACTTTCAACTACCCCCCTGTTTTCAGGCCCTGTGGCACCTGCTGCCTCCAATCCCTGGCCCTTTCTGGATTTCTGTAGAGGAAATCAGCTCACTTCTCCTCAGTGGCTTTCCCACTCAGAAGTACAGAGAGTTGATCTTCATCCTCTTTGCTAAGCCATTTATCCCTCTCTTAGGGGCTTTCCCCCTCCATACATTGAGATTTGGGAGTAGAGAGGTCTCTGAGTTCCCTCAAAGATGGAGTTCAGGCTTCTGTTCCTGTTTCCTTGTGGTTTCTGTACAGTTCTCAGGAGGAGAATAGAGTGGAAAACTCTTTCTTCCACCATCTTGAAAAGCCTTGAGTGAAATCCCAAAGAGGGGATAAGAGGTGACCAGACAGATAGGCAGGGAAAGGTACCACTGGCAGAGGGAGCAGTGTGTTCACAGGCAAAGAGGAGTAAAAGAGAACTGCCTGGAGTTCTGCACGGCTGGAAGCAAGGTTCGAGGGAGGAGAGACTGGAGCGGGGGCTAAGGAAGGGGATCATAAAGGAAGGGGATGCAAGGAGCCATGAAGTTTGTCCTTGATCCTGGAGCAAATAGGGAGGATGAGGGAGAGGAACCACATGACCAAATTTGCCCCTCTGGCCGCAGAAGGGCAGATGTGCTGTGGGGTAAGGGTAGACATGCCTGGGAGGAAAGAGATCCTCTGAGGGATATGACAATGGTCTCCAACTGAGAATGGTAAGAGGGTGCTTGGGCATGAGGTGGGGATACACGTGAAAGCCATCTCAGAGGTAGAATCAGCAGGACTTGCTACTAATAGGAACAGGACATGAGGGTAGAGGAAGGAGTCTAGTTTGAATCCCAAGTTTCTGGTTTGGGCAACAGAATAAGTGGTAAGACGGTTCACAGAGATGGGGACACATTTGCGGAGAAGCAGGGATGGGGAAAACTACATTTGCATTTATATTACATTCCTCCCAATTCCAGTCTCTCAGAAGTCCACACTGCTGCTAGACAGTTGCAGTCAATTTCCACATAGCACTGTGGGTCCGGCTTTCTTCCCTCAGCAGCACTTTCCAAGTGTCACCAGCATCTTTAGAATATTCCACTGTGTTAATATATTCACCTCATCAGGCCTGCGTTCTGGACATTCTGCAGAGGACTGTGATGAACACTGGGGTGCACTTGGCAGGGCCTCTGAATGGCCTCCATGGCCCAGGTCTCCTCTTCCTCCAAGGCCGAGGACACCATAAGGGCCGGGTCAGTGGTGCCCGCTGCATCTGCTCTGCCATCTAAAATGGGGGGAACTGAGGAAGGGTGCTTGGCCACACAGCCCTCATACCCCATTGATCCCCCAAACCACCCCTGACCCTCAGGGAATTTGCTTCCCCCTCTGGTCACCAGAAAACACCAACCCTCCAGGGCTTGGAAGGAGCAAGGCCTTTGTTCTTCCTTCACCTGGGCCCTCCCCACTTCACTTCGGCCATGCTGCTTTCTGCTGCCACCCCTCACTCGTAATGGCCCCACTCAGATCTCTCAAGAGGGTCCCAAGGTACGTGGGTCAAGTGATGTCAGGGTTGCCCCAGGCCTGAGAACAGTGGCACTCCCACAGGAAAGCTGGAGGCCCTGTGGCAGATTGGGGGAAGAGGAGTGGACCAATTGGTTGTTATGGCAACCAGGGTTCCCAAGATGGAGGGTAGAGAAAAGGCGGCTTTGCTCAAGAGTTGCCATGGCAACCCAGATTCTTGAGGCCAGCTTTGAACACAAAAACCACATCCCTGCCTGCCCCCCCGCCCCTCACCCCACCCCACCACCACCACACACACATTTAACAAAGAAAGTACCCAGGACTCCTCAGGATTCTTCACTGTCCAGAGAGCCAAATAGAACAGGTCAAGGCCTCCTGGTCCCAGAGTTGACTTCACGGACTTTTTAGGGGCAGAAGGGCTTACGCTTTTCTGGGAAAACAGAGGGCTGGGGCTTGGCAACCCATAGATTCACTCGGCAAGCATGTACTGAGCAACATATGTCCAAGACACAGCAGTAAATAAAACCCAGACCCTGTTCTCAAGAGAGAGAGACATTTGCACATCAATGAAAGATTGTTGCTGGGAGGGGTAAATAGTTCAACCTTTTCTGAGGACAGTTTGGACGTATCCATTAAAATTGTTAGGTGCGTACTCTGTGACCCAGCAATCCCATTTCTAAGACTGCCTGAAGAAATATTAGCATCTGAAGGTGATCATTGCAGTGTTATTTGTAGCAGTAAAGAATGGAAATGTCCCACAATGGAGCTGGTTAAATAAGTGTTGGTACACTCATATATGTTGAATACAAAAATCCATAGTCATGGAAGAGCAAGAGAACTGTTAGCCGGGACTACCGAGGAGTAGTGGGTTTGACCAATAGGACCAGAGAGGGGGCACATTTCTCTTTCATTTCGGAACCATTTGGTTATGTTATAAGAGTGTGCACTATTTAAATTATAAAATTTAAACAATGCTAAATATTTGGGAATGTGTAGGATGACTGGTACAATAATGAGATTTATGGAGGTGAAAAGTGAATACGATGCTGGTTATAATAAAATGCAAAAACCACAGCAGAGAGGCATTTACAACAGGAGCATTCAGGAGGGGAGGAAAAGAAAGATGGGTGGGAAGAGGTTAAGTTTTGCAGATTTCATAAAATTCCACCAAAAGTAGGAAAGGCATTTAGGCTGAGGGGACAGCAAGAGCCAAGGCTGGAAAGCGTGAAAGTTCAGGTGTGTTAGAGAATTCCAAGTGGTCTCTGTGGCACAGGTGGCAGAGATGGGGCTGCAGACTTTACCCAGGGGAAGTAGGAAGCAGGAAAAGGACATGAGGAGAGCAGAATCAGAACAGATCTCCTATGGTGGACTTGAGGGGAGAATTACCAGAGTCAGGGAGACACCTTAGGAAGCTGCTGGAATCACACAGGAGAGATGCCATGAGGACACCATGGAGGGCAGGTGGGAAGACAGGGAATTACGGAAAACATTTCATAAGTAGAATGGGCAGGAGTTTATGATGTTTCTGAATCTACAGACTTAAATTCTGTCAGAGCTAGATGGGACTCCAGCTTACAGATGGGGAAACTGAGGCCCAGATAGGGGAAGTGAGGGATTTCATGCCAATGGACATATGACTTTGAGTTTCTCTGGGCCTCATGGAGCAGATAGCTATGGCCTTCCAGGAACTGGCCTTTTTTAGCTCCTAATTCAGACACTCCCCAAGATTCTCAACAAGCCCCTGCAGGAAGAAGAGAGAGAGGAAAGCGATGACAGCCTTGGATGTGTGAATGGCACGGGTCACACTCTAAGATCCAGGCCTCCTGAGGGGGAGCACTCTTGGTTTCAGACTTGGGCACAGCTGGCTTACAGGGAGCTGGGGCAACGCTGGGACACTAGGGGGTAGCTGGTAATGGGCATGATGCCCTCAAGAACTGGTCTGGGGAGTGCCTCTGCCACCTGCCCCTCTGTTGCCCTGTTCCAAGCCAGGCACCCATGACAGCACTGGGGCAGGGCACCGGACTCAGTAATCAAGAGCCCTGGAACCTAGTACCTTCCTGTCCTGCCACTCAGTAAGCTGGCCTCGAGCTCACCATGTAACAGTCCCATGTGATAAGGCCAGTGAAGGCATGGAACTCACACCAAGAAATGCTGAATTAAACATGGCCCTCTTCCTGGAGAGAAAAGTGGAAAAGCCCCTGAGGGAGGATTCTCACGAAGCTGACAGTGTGTCTATATTTATCAGACGAATTAAAAGAAGAAACAGGGCTGATCATAATCATCCCTGAAGCATGTGCAACTAATTCAGCTTGCAACATACTCCAAGACATGATGTCCTCTCATTTGACTTTCAGAACAATAAAATCAACACCCAGGGCAGGTGCTGCTCTTCCATTTTACAGATGCAGGGAAGAGGTTCTGAGAGATTCAGACTCAATCCATAGGTATTGAGTGCCCACCTTGTGCCAGCCCCTGGACAGAAGTACCAACAGCTGGTAGACTAGGGTTAGATCTGTTAACACTTGTCCAAAAAAAGATACTGCATGAGAACAGAGTTCCCCATCAAATAAGTTTTGGAAATACTACAGATGCTCTTTGACTTACAGTGGGGTTACATCCCAATAAGTCCATGGAAGTTGAGAATATTATAAGTCGAAAATGTGTTGAAGAGCTGGCTGGTTAGTTCAGTTGGTTAGAACACCAAGGTCAAGGGTTTAGATCTCCTTACTGGCCAGCCACTAAAAGAAAATGAAAATAAAAATAAATAGAAAGAAAATGTCATTTAATACACCTAACTTGACACATATCATAGCTTCGCTTACTCTACCTTAAATGTGCTCAGAACATTTACATTAGCCTATAGTTGGGCAAAATCATCTAACACAAAGCCTATTTTATAATTAAAGTGGTGAATATCTCACGTAATTTATTGAATACTGTACTGGAAGTGAAACACAGAGTGGTTGCCTGGGTATTCGAGGTCTGGTTTTCACTGAATGTGTATCGCTTTCGTACCATTGTAAAGTCAAAAAATCGTAAGTCGAACCATCATAAGTCAGGGATCTGTATAAACTCTATTCTTTCACATTTTGAAGAATCATCATACCAACAAAATTAAGTGCTCTGAGAAGTCCTACAATAGCTCTATTTAACACAAGATTTCCCAAACATGGCCATGAAACCCTCTTTTACAGAAACCTTATTAGCTATTTGCAGAACTTGGGTTCCATGGAGCACACTTGGGCAAATGCTGACCTGACCAATAGAAACAGAGCACTAAAGGCAGGGTTGGACAATTAAATGAAGGATACATCCTTGGATAGAGTCTTCCCTCTGTCTCTAAAGTCACAACAGAAGCATCTGCCGCCTCCTGGGCCTCAGAATAAAGCAAGCTGATGAGGCCAAGATCTGTGGGACCCTTAGCTGTGGCCTCGGCTGGCAAGTCAAGAACTAAACGTTGGTGGAGACAGAGATTGTCTGTGGCTCTGGGACCAGTCATTTTCTGGTGGGCGGCAGGGTCAGTCATCTGGAACAGCCAAGACACAGATGTTCCAGCCACTCTTGGATCCCAGCCTGGGCTCCCGCTTTCCCTAATTCCAATATTTGGCTGCCACTCTCGCCTAATTCATATTCCAATGTCAACACTGCATAATCTCCCCCAAACACTGACAGCCTTGGAGCTGGGAAAGGGGAAGGGACATCTGATGAGCAGGGGCAGAACAAATCCGAGGGGAAGGGGGTGAAGGAGGGAGGAGGTGGGCAGGAGGCAGGAAGCCCCAGCAGGCAGCATTCCCCTGGACTCCACAGCTGAGCCGGGAGGACCTCTGAGGCTCCCTAGAGACAGGACTGTGGCCCCAGAGGCCCCCAGCAGTCACCCCATGCAGTCAGTGTTGCAAGATGTGCTCCAGGAAAAAAAAAAAAAAAAAGCTGCGCTCCAGGCCAGAGATCCTCTCATGCTCAGAGAAGGGGAACCAGAGCCCACCACAATGGTCAGGCTGGGCTGCCGGGGAGGGCAGGTCTTGTATGACATGCAGATAAGAGAGCTGACCCCCAGTCAGAACGCCAGGTCTAGTTCTAGCTCTGCCTCTAACCAGCTGTATGACCTTAGGCTAGTCACCCAGCCCCTCTGGGTTTCACTTATCAAATGCAGAGGTTGCCCATCTCTGAGACCCGTCAGCTCTAACATTTGGGAAGGAAGCAGTAGAGCACCATGAGAAGCAGCACAGGCTAGAGTGCAAAGCTGCTCTGTCCTGGCTCTTCCACCTCCCTGGACTCCAGTATCCTTATCTGTAAATTGGGGTAATAATGGCATCTCCACCCAGGGAGCCCATAGAGATTAAATAAAGGAGAGCATGTGAAGCATGGATCTCGCAGCTGGGCTGTGAAGGGCATGGAGCAGCTAGGAAAAGTCTGAGGACCTGAGACTCATGCTTGATGAGCACCTTCTCCACCCAAGCCCTTGTGAGGCCTCATCTCCCCTGATCTTCGCAGGAACTCTATGACGGAGAGATTGTTATTAACCCATTTTTCAGAGGAGGAAATTGAGGCTTAGTAGCTAGCCCGCGGTCACACAGCTGGAAGGAAACCCAGGTCAGTCTGATGCCAGAGCCAGGCTTGTTCCGGTGTCCCACACTGTCTTTCTAAGCAGCGGGCGTGGCTAAGGAGTGGACCTGGAACCCAGAAGTAGCACCACCACCAGGCTGGTGGAGCATGCATGTCCAGGGTTATAGCTACAGGGTGTGGCTGAGCAGAGTCACTGAGGCCTCTGTGGCCAGGCTGAGGCACAGGACTGCAAGCCATTTCTTGCTACTGGCAGCACCTGGCACCTTCAGTCTCCTCCCATGGGATCCCCATGTCCCTCTTGACTGGCCTCCTCCCCCATGCCCAACCCAAGATCCTAGCCCCATGCTCCCTACCCCTGCCATTGCTGCCCCCCACCACACTTTTCTCCCACCCTCCCCCTGCACCCCATTCCCAGGCAACTGTCCTCCCTGGTGCTGATCACAAACTCTCTGGAATTCAGTGACCTCCACCAAAACTTTCCCCCAGGGCCACATCCAGGCAGACTTCCCAAGGAGGGCTGCTGATAAATATGTGCAGGATTTCCATGTGATTTGCATACACTTTTAAGGACCTGAGAGGCAATTTTCAAGTGAAGCATTATCAAGCCTGCCTTTCCTCCTTATCTCTCTATTTCTTCATATTCTTTGAACCCACACCCCACCCTGCATCCCCCCACCCCCACCTGCAGCACTGGCCTTGCTTTTCTATTTGTGAATATCACACAGGAAGAGTATTATATTTTAAAATAACAATTACTGTTTATTGAGCAACTACTATGTGCTGGGCACTGCCCCTCACAATAATCACCAAAGGAATAATATTTGAGGGGGTCTGAGGGGTGTTAGGCAACCATGTTCTACCTGAGGACAGTCTAAGATGGCAGCAGAATGTCCAAAATGGCTGCGGAAAAGTTTCAAGGTCCCTAGAACAGCACATTTTATCCCCCCCCCCTTTCCTCACCACCACATTCCCTTCCACGTGCAGGAATTTCTCCATCTACAGAAAATTCCCAACTCAGCTTAAACCTTGCTCGCTGCCCTCCCCTTCCTTCTTAGCCAATAGGAACACTCCAGCTCAGCCTAACTGGATATAAAAGGGCCACCCTGACCCTCCTGGCTGCTGCTCCCACTTTCGAGAGAGAGCAGCCCGCCTGTCCATTATGCCTGCGTAATACATCGTGGTCGAGCCTTTGTCTCCTGGTGTTTCTCATTCTGCATCCGGGCCGGGTTTTTCCTTTCAAGGGGAACCAGTAGAAAGCACCCCTCTTTCCAGACCCTATTCAGAACCAACTGAGAGACTGACATAGGGCTCAAAAAGATGAATTTCAAACAGCCTCTTTTCTATTGACAATGCTGATTTGGGAGAATATATCTTAGGTCTGTGGTTTCCTAATACTGAAAGCCAGAAATAGATAAACCCACTCATTCCCACACTGTTGGACACCTGTCCCACCCCCCGCCCCCAAATCCAGCCCCCTATAGCAGAGACAGAGCTGGCCCCTGTAAAACTTTGAGCAAAAGGTCATGGAGAGGAGGTGCGTTTCGCAGGTGGACAGACACCCAAAGAGAAGGGGAGGAAGGGGCTGGACTGCACATGGCAGTGACCTAGTACCAAGTTCGCAAGTTATAAAAGTTCCCCCTCCTCCCTGGGGACGACTATACTGGTGGCAGGCCAAGACTGTTACTCCCTCTACATGGGAGGAAATGTCAGGAAGAGGTGATAAGTGCTCTTATTTTATAGATGTGAAAACTTAGAAGTGTATGCAAATCACATGCAAATCTCACACATATTTATCAGCAGCCCTCCTTGGGAAGTTTGCCTGGATGTGGCCCTGGGGGAAAGTTTGGGTGAAGGTCACTATTTAACAGAGAGGTTACCTAACTTGCCCAAAGACACTAAGTGTGGAAATGACAGAGTTGGCATTGGGACCCAGGGCTAACTCCAGAGCCTGTGGTCTTTCCATTCACCAGTTATCACTCAGAGAAAAGCACACAGTCAAAGGGAAGAGCACAGAGGGAGAGCTGAGGGGTGTCCAAATGTGGGTCAAGTGCATCTAGAGAAACCTACTGTCTTGGAGCCAGAGCAGGGAGGGTCTTTGGATACCCTGGAGTGCAGGGGCCATACTCTCACATACCCACAGGGACACAGCAGCCTGTAAATGGGTGGGTGGGGTGGAAGCCAATAGGGAGTGGTGGGGACTGTGGTAAACAGAGCAGGGGCAGGCCCACCTCAACTCCTCTCTTGATCATGCAGCATCAGAAGCCCCAGGTCACCAGATCTTCTGACTTTTTGAGAAATGCCAGAAATCAAATTATTACATGAAATCTCCCTATTTATATATGGTGGAACTGCATTGTAAAACACAGTTTCATGCACCACACCCCAGTCCCATAGAGTCAGAATCCCTGTGGATGAAGGCTGGAAATCTGCATTTTTAACAAGCCATCCCAGGGAATTTTTATACACACTAATGTGCAGGAACCATTGCAAGGAGGCTCAGTGCAAGGATGAAGATGTATAGGTATAGGTCAGAATGCCAGCTGTGCCATGTGACTGGAAGTCACTTAACCTCTGAGCCTCAGTTTCCCCACCTGTAAAACAGACACAATATCACCTGCTTCACACATCTGCCTTGAGCAGAAAATGAGGACTGGCACACAAGAGCACTTTGTGGACTCCTGAGCAGCGCAAACTGCAGCTCCCAACCAATGAATGGGTCACAACGCCAATTCAGTGGGTCTTGATTGGCATTATTTTTAATGAAACAGAATGGAAAAGAAAACAGGAAGAATATTGTTTCATAAAACTTACACATGTGTGGGAATGCTGGGCCACAATACATAATGTTTTCTTCCTATGAGTAGTGGTCAAAACAGTTGCATTAAAAAATACACTGCTCTTGGGCTGCCAGTTAGTTCAGTTGGTTAGATCACATGGTTAGAGCGCTGCCTTGTAACACCCAGGTCAAGAGTTAGGATCTCAATACCAACCAGCTGCCAAAAAACAAACAAAAAACTTCATTCCTTCAGAAATAAAACAAACAAACAAACAGACAAAAAAAATACACTGCTCTAAACATAGGTGTAAATCTTCATGACCTGGAACTAAGCAACAGTTTCTTAGATATGACGCCAAAAGCAAAAGTAACAAGAGAAAAAAGAATAAATTGGACTTCATCAAAATTAAAAACGTTTGTGCTCCAAGTGACATTATTAAGAAAGTGAAAAAGCCCACAGAATGGAAGAAAATATTTGCAAATCATATATTTGACAAATATATCTGACAGAGGTCTAGAATCCAGAACACATACAGAACTCTTACAACTCAATAAAAAAAACCCAAATAACCCAATTAAAAAACAGGCAAAGACTCAAATAGATATTTCTCCAAAGAAGATATTCAAATGGCCAGCAAGCATAGGAAAAGATGTTTACCATCATTAATCATCAGGGAAATACAAATCAAAGCCACAATGAGATGTCACTTCACACCCACTAGGATGGCTATAATCAAAAAGACAGACAATAAGTGTTTGAGAGGATCTGCAGAAGTTGGAACCCTCAGCCACTGCTGCTGGGAGTGTAAAACAGTGCAGCCTTTGGAAAACAGTCTGGCAGTTCCTTAAAAAGTTAAACATAGAGTTACCACAGGACCCAGCACTTTTATGCCTTGGTACATACCCCATGAAAAATTAAAACATAGGTGCACACAAAAACTCATACAAGAATTTTCCAAATAGCATTATTCATAATAGCTGAAAGGTGTGAGCAACCCAAATGTCCATCCACTGACGAATGGAGGAACAAAATGTGGTATAGCCACACAATAGCCACTGAAGGAATGAAATACTGATTCACGCTATAATATGGATGAATCCAGAAAACATTACACTTAAAAGAAAGAAGCTGGGTACCAAAGGCCACCTATTGTATAATACTACTTACGTGAAATGTCCAGAACAGGCAAATTCATAGAGACAGAAAATAGATTACTGGTTGCCATAGGCTAGGGGGTAATGGGCAGTGACTGCTAATGGGTATGGGGGTTTTTTTTGAGGTAATGAAATGTTCTGGAACTAAATAATGGTGATGGTTGTACGACCTTGTAAATATACTAAAAACCACTAACTCGGGCATTTTAAAAGAGTGAATTTTATGTGAATTATATCTCAAAAGTACACTATTGTAAAGCATTGTACATGCAGAATTTATTCATGTTAAAGAAGATGAGACAGAAAATAAAGTAAAATATGGAGAGAGTGCTAAGATTTTAAGGGGACAGAGAATCGCAGAGGAGCGGGTTCACTTTCCCACTGTCTGCCCCGTGCACGGCCTGTCCAATGACAAGCTGAATGAACAAATGAACGAACGAATGAACGAGTGAATGTGTTCATACACTGTGGGTGCTATTGTTTCCTGGTAAAATCTCACTGAGGGGCAATTTGGCAATATCTATTAAAAACTAAAAGTGTTTATACCCCTGGTCTCAAATTTTCTGTTTTGGGGGCCATAGCCTTCAAAAACACTCCCAGAAGGAAGTAACAATAAATACAAGTACATTCATGGTGGTGTTGTTTGTAACTGGGGGAAATGGATAAATAATACCTAGCAATTGAGAAATGATTAAATAATAATCACGATACAGTCATGCAGTGGAATACTGGGCAAATCTAGGTACCTGAGGGTTGGTGTTAAGGGGGGAGTGGGAAGCTGTAAATAAAGCATGGATGGGGGAAAAAGGATAGCTTTTTCATGATGGAGAACTGCAAATAATAAACTGGATAATCTCAAAGTATCTCCCCCAAGATATTAGTTGCAAAGAGAAAGATAGTAAGTTGACAGTGGAGAAACCCAGCAGACGCCACCTTAACCAAGTGATCAAGGTTAACATCACCAATAATGAAGATACATGAGGCCGGCAGGTTGGCTCAGTTGGTTAGAGCATGTTGTTGTAACACCAAGGTTAAGGGTTCGGATCCCAATACCAGCCAGGCACCAAAACATTAAAAAAAAAAAAAAAGGCATATAGACATTGTGTACCTCTGAGAAAGCCACATTACTTCTGAAGTATTCATACCAAAAATGCATAATCTCAAACTAATCATAGAAAAACAGCAGGCAAACCCAAACAGAGGAATATTCTACAAAATAAGTGACCATGATTCTTTCAAAGTGTCAAGGTCATGAGAGAGAAGGGCTGAGGAACTGTCCCAGACTGGAAGAGACTAAAAAGACCTACAACTAAGTGCAATGTGAATCCTGGATTGGCTCCTGGAGCAGAAAAAGGTTATTAATTTTAAAGAGTCTGTATAGGTGAGTTAATAGTATTGTACCAATGTTAATTTCTTACTTTTGGTCATGCATTATGGTTACGAAAGATATTAACATTAGGGAAAGCTAAGTGAAGGATATTAAGAGAAGTCTCTGTACTATTTTTGCAACTTTTCTGTGTCTAAAATTATTTCAAAAGAAACATTTTTTTTAACAGAGTGGAGTCTATAATCCTATTTTTGTATAAAAGAATTAATATAATCTGGTGATCATTTGAATGGTTATTTTCTGTACTGGGTTAAATATTGTTCCCCAAAATTTCATGTCCCTCTGGAACCTGAGAACATGACCTGGTTTGGAAATAGGTTCTTTGCAGGCATTATTAGTTAAGATGAGGTCATACTGGATTAGGGTGGGCCCAAAATCCAATGACAGGTGTCTTTGTAAGAACATGTGAAGACACATAGGAACACACAGGGAGAACAACACATGACAACGAAGGCAGAGATTTGAGAGATGTGTCTGCAAGCCAAGGAACCCCAAGTGTTTCTGGCAACCACCAGAAACCAGGAGAGAGGCATGAACAGGCTCTCTCAGAACCTCCAGAAGGAAGCAACTTTGCGGACACTTTGACTTCAGATTTCTAGCCTCCAGAACTGTGAGAGAACCAGTTTCTGTTTTGGATTAAACCCCCACGTTTGTGGTAATTTGTTACAGCTGACCTAGACCAATGCCTGCTCCCAGCCAGCATTTCTCACCCCTCCCCAGGCCACGCCCTGGTTTTCCATTGAGCATCCATGTCATTCAATGAAGCTGACTGCTCCCACCCTAGTTGGCTTAGGCCAATCAGCACATTCCATCTCCAAGCCACTGAGATTGGTTCAGGGACAGGTGTGTGACCTGATCTGAGGCAACGAGATTTGAAGATGTGAGACTTGAGCAAACACTTGCTGCCAGATCCAGGAAAAGAAGCTTCCTTGCTTCCGGAAGAAACTCTCTCCTTCTAGCCCTAAATGAGGAAGCCGTCACACTATAACAAGGGGAACCAGTATCCAGATGAAACCAACAAAATGGGAGGCAGAATAGAGAGACAAAAAGACTGGGCCCTCAGTGAGTTACTGGATCAAGCTTCACCTGAAACTCACGTCACCTCTAGACTTTTGAGTTATGTGAGCCACTAATTCCCTTTCTGATTTAAACCAGTGGAGTTTCAGCTTTCTGCTGGTTAAGACAAATAGGGTCTTTACCAACTCAGGTAAAGCTGGATTCACAGAAACAAAGGCTCTGTCATCATGATTAGGATTCTCATCATATCTCACCTCTCTTTCCCTCTGTGTTGGTTTCACCCTTAAGCAGACTCTGCTCTCCTAGTGACAAGATAACTTCTAAAAGTCCAAATTCAGCTTAGCAAGCCCTGTGGAAAGAAACATTTCCTTTACATCAATCAGGTGTCTGCTGCAGCAATGCTGTGTAACAAGCAACTCCAAAACTCTCAACTGCTTACAGTAACAATCATTCCTTTCATACTCATGGATCTATACATTAGTTGGGGGTGGCTAACATCAGCTGGTTAGGCTGGACTCCAGTCTTCAGGCTGCATTTTCCATCCTGGGACTCCAGATGAAGGCACCATGGCCACCTGGGAACACCTTCCTCATGGTGGAGGTTAGGCCCTCAAGGGCGGCAATGGAAACATGAGATACCTCTTTAAGGCCTGGCCCCACACTGGCACTTTGTCACTTCTGCCCACATTCCATTGACCAAAGCAAGTCCAGCGGCCAAGTCCACCATCAATGGGGGGAAGAATACTCATCCACAGCAAACCATAGTAGGGGTAGGGAGGGAAAGACAAATTGTCAACAAATAATTCAAAATAAATATATATATATATATATATATATATATATATATAGATCTTCCTCCATAGTGCCTCAAAGATCTTGGAGCTGACTCACTGGTCTGGCTTGGAGTCACTGCCCTTCACACTGTGACCGAGGGGTGCAGATACAGGTCCCACTCAAACGTTGTTGTAGACTGTAGGGGGAGGGGTTATTTTCCAAAGGAAAATCAAGGTGCTGTTACCACAATAGAGGGCAATGGATCCTGTGTAGGCAATAAATAAATGTCATCTAAACCAGCTCTCAGCACTTCGCAAACTGCAACAGGCAGGTAAATCACTTGGAAATTTCGTGATAATGCAGATTCTTAGTCAGTAGGTCCAGGGTGGGGCCTGAGATTCTGCATTTCTAAAAGGTCCCAGGTGATGCTGGTAGGGACCAGTAGCAATATTCAAGACTGAAACTGGGAGAGTCTCTCAACTTTCCTATGCCACATTCTCATTTATAAAATTACAATTCCACCTGCCATGCAGACTTTTCTTGGCAAAGAATACAGCACCCTCGGGGGGGAAAGAATGGTGCTATCTATGTTTGTGCTATTCCTCTGCCCCCCACCTGCCCTTGCACTCCACGGCCTCCCCTGGCCCCCAGGAAAGTGCTGGCAACCTGGCCAGCTAGGAGCCAGGAAGCAGAGACCACAAAGCAAGTGTTTCTTCCCATTAATGGCCTTAAACTGCTCGCTGCAATAATGTTGGTGTAATCCATAACATTCAATTATGGTTATCAGGCAATTAAGCACATCACGTTGAGGTCGTTGCATAATTAATGCACAGCCGCCATCCAGCCGCTTCTGAGAGTGGCACAGGTGACAAGACTCACCCACCCCCACCTCTGGGAGAGGAGCAAGGGACACGAAAGGAAGCTGCCCTCCCATCAGGCTCTAAGGAAAATGTTCATAGGAAATGGTCCTAGAGGCAGGATGAGGGGACAGTGTGCAGCCTAAAGAGCCTGAGTCAGTGTCTGCCAGGGAGAGGGAGCCCCCACATCTGCCACTGCACTTAGTAGTTGGGTGTTAGCCTCTGGAGCAGGGTTCAAATCCTGCTGCTGCTTCTGATTGGCTGTACAGCATTAGGCACTCACCTAATGTCTTTAAAGCCCCAAATTCCTTATCTTTAAAAGAAGTGAACTGACCTCTCTCGCACCTCGTCTGTCGCCGCCGTGAACGGGCAGAGGTCGGAGGGCAGTCCTTGCCCTGGAACATGCTCCTTGTGGCCGCGCGCGCCGGGGGGCCGCTGTGGGCGACAGGTGGCAACCCCCAGGAGGGGGAAGAAGGAACAGGATCAGAGAGTTTTAGCAAGTTGCCGAGGGTCACGCCGAGAACTGGTGGAAGAGCCAAGTCTAGGACTCAGATTTCCAACCTAGGAATGTTAACCTTCATCACCACCTCACAGAAGAGATGGAGCACCTTCTCCCTTTCCTCCAGGAGAGTTAACATGGCGACGGGTCTGGAGCGGCCATGCCAGGAGACAGCGCAATCCTGAGAGCTGTGCGCTGTGATACCAGAGTATTAATTGCACTTCCAAGAGCAACAAAAGGCGAATAATTCTTTCAACAACGATCCTGCATTGACAAACAAGCGGCAGCAGGTTCAAGGTTTTGGGGGCGACACAGAGGAGGACTCCTGAGAGCACCCAAACCCGGCTGCGGGAACGGGC
>NW_007730041.1:0-890 GCF_000696425.1 Galeopterus variegatus
GGGGCACCCTTATAGGTGATTTGATGCTTCTCTCTTGCAGCTTTTAAGATTCTCTCTTTGTCTTGAGTTTTGCCAATTTGACTATAACATGTCTTGGAGAAGGTCTTTTTGGGTTGAATACGTTTGGAGATCGTTGAGCTTCCTGGATCTGAAGATATGTGATTTTTCCTATACCTGGGAAGTTTTCTGCCAGTATTCTGTTGAATATGTTTTTAATGCAATCTCCGTTTTCCTCTCCTTCTGGAAATCCCATGACTCGGACATATGAGCGCTTAAGGTTGTCTGATAGCTCCCTCAGATTTTCTTCAATGTCTTTGATTCTTTTTCTTTTTTTTTTTTTTTTGTCTGCTTGTGTTATTTCAAACAGCCCATCTTCAAGTTCAGAGGTTCTCTCTTCCACTTCCGCAGTCCTGCTGGTTAAACTGTCCATTGTGTTTTTTATTTCGCTAAATAACTTCTTCAGTTGGGCAAGTTCTGCTACATTTTTTTTCAGGTCATTGTTTTCCTTGTACATTTCCTCTTTCAGGTCCTGTATGCTTTTCCTCGTTTCATCATGTTGTCTAGCTGAGTTTTCTTGTATCTCATTCAGTTTCCTTAGAATTATCACTCGAAATTCCTTGTCAGTCATTTCAAGGGCTTCTTGTTCTATAGGATCTAGAGTTTGAGATTTATTAACTTTTGGTGGTGTACTCTCTTGATTTTTTGTATTTCCGGTATCTTTTTTTTGATGTTTATTCATTGTGGCGGGAGGTTTCACAGTCCACCAGTTTGAGAGTATTGACTATCTAAGATGTTGCTGTGGTTGCCAATTTGGTATGGCTACCTCCATGACTGCTCAGTTGGCCTCTAGTGTCTTGTGTGTGTGGTTGCCTTGGGTCTTGGGCCTCTCC
>NW_007730041.1:1505-3187 GCF_000696425.1 Galeopterus variegatus
CTGGATCATGCAGTGGCGGCCCCGCAGGGGTGTGTGGTTTCTGTTGAGTCTCTGCCTCCCCAGCCTCCCAGCCGGACGTCTCCCCACCCTGTGCACACTAGGCTGGGCTGCTCAATCTCGCAGCAGCGGCCCCACAGGGTGTGTGTTTTCTGCTGAGTCTCCACCTCCCTAGCCGGATGTCTCCCCGCTCTGTGCGCACTAGGCTGGGCTGGGACGTGTCTTCTGCAACCCTCTTCTATCAGCCGGGCCTTAACGACCCTGCTCGGCACTGCCTCGCCCAGGAAGTCTTCCAGGTTTCTGCTAAGCCCAGACGAGTGGTCACTCTGGGTGCCTTTGTAGCACTGTGTAGATCTTTCTCGGGACTTATCACCTTCCTCCTGGTATCACGGTTATTTTTGTACTTGTCTTATCTCCCACACCAGAGCGTCAGCTCCTCGGGGGAGGAGTCTGCCTCACACTGTTCACCTTTGAATCCCCTGGGCACGGACTGACTCTGGTGTCCTCCCGCAGTCAGCTCTCCGGCAGGTTCAAGCAAACTTGGGAACGCTCCGACCACACTATTCCTAACCAGAAATCATTAGGCATTTTTCCAAACTGGTGGCCACAGGTATGGTATCTGCCTCCCAGTAACAGGAAGTTTACCGGGCGCCGGAGCCCAGGGTGCAGTGGAGTGACAGTCGGCCCAGCCCGCACATCCCTTCCCTCCCACCACTGGCCGGGGACACCCCATGCCACCACCCCTGCCAGAGAACCACGGAGGGAGTGGGAGAGGAGGCCGGCCCGCAGGCCCCGGTAAGTCCCGCGCCAGGGCAAGCAAGTGGAAAGGCTCAGTGAGGAGCCGAGCCGGGGCAGAGCCACCACCACCCGAGAAAATGGAGGCAGTCCTGGGGCCGGTGAGTAGCCTGGTGGGGCAGGCGGGAGCAAGGTGGGCATCCGCCCCGTGAGCAGGGCCAGGCTGGGGGTCACTCACGGGGCTGGGCCAGCCTGGGGGCTCCCTCTCCACCTCTGCGTTGTCGCCGTCCCCGTCCTTGGCTGCCGCCACCTCGGGCTGCTCACTTGGTCCCGTGGCGCGGCTCTGGCGCTCCCAGGAATCTTCTTTTATGCCGGCCCGAAACCTCGAATCCTGAATAGGGCAGCTGGCCGCCTTCAGCTTGGCCCCGGCCTCCAGGATCCTGGCAGCATCGACAGCGGCCCCAGTGCCCTGTTCCCTGTTTAGAAACTCACTTTTGCAGCTAAGAAACAGTTCTTTTCCTGTTACACACTTCAAAGCTGTTGCCTGTAAACGAGGCAGCCTCTCCTGCCAAGGGCAAAGTGGCAGTCAGCCCCACGACCAGCCACCAGCAGCAGTCCTCCCTTAAGAGACGGCAAGAGGAAGGTCTACAAGTTTCCCGGCTGCCTAAGGCCCAGTGGCCGCCTTTTCCACCTCAGCTACTCAGCGCCAACCGCCGCAGCCCCCACCATCTTGAAAAGCCCATAGAGTAGCTTTTATTATTTAATTTTTTCCTTCTATTAATTTATTTATACATTCTTTGAGTGTGTTTTGGTTTGCTTTTTTTGTGTGTGTATTCTTTTTTTTAATGATTTACCCTAGGTTATATTACAACATGCATCCATTCCAATTTCTTTTTTTTTTTTTTTTTCCTTTTTGTCTTTTTTCATGACCGGCAACAGATCGCAACCCT
>NW_007730041.1:3197-53138 GCF_000696425.1 Galeopterus variegatus
GAGCGCCGCCACGCTCCCAAGCGGCGCACTGTAGCAGTGCGCCACCGGGCCGGCCCAACATCCATTACAATTTCTAATACTAATAATCACTTTTATCATTTCTAATATTAAATTGCTTTTCTTCATATCTTTCATGAATTTGGGGAAATTTTTAAACATTGTTTTGACTATTGCTTCTTGTTATTCTTTCTTTTCATTCTGGAATCCAGTTTTACTATATTATACCTTTTGAATGTGTCCCATGTTTTCTTTTGTATTTTATTGTCCACTTATGTTCCGCTGTTCATTCTTTTTTCTTTCTCTGAATCAATTTTTCGTTGTTGTTGTTGATGATCTGTCTTTGAGTTTAGAATTTGTATTCTGCTGCATTTTTCCTTTTGACCTGTGTTTCCATTCTTTAACCCTGATAAACAAACCCATCCATTTTGATTTGAATTTCAGATATAGCATTTTTTCATCCTAGTATGTCCATTTAACTTTTTTATAGATTCCAATTTTCAGGTGAAATTCTTCACCATTTCATCTAATTTGTTTTATCTTTCTTTTAGTTTCTTTTATATATCAATCATAGTTTACTTCGAAGTTCTTGGCCTCAAATTCTCAATACATCTGTTGTGGGCTCTTTGTTTTTCCTTTTAATATTCAGTTCTATTTTCTTGAATGTCAAGTAATTTCTTATAAATTTATTTTGTGTGTGAAAGATCCATATTGGCCATAGATGACTTATTCAGCAGTGTCCCTCTTTCCACTGTAGACAGAAAGTATGAGAAACTTATCAGTTCATTGGGGCCGGCCCGGTGGCGCACTGCTACAGTGCGCCGCTTGGGAGTGCGGCGGCACTCCTGCCAAGGGTTCGGATCCCACGTACAGAACGGCCGCTCACTGGCTGAGTGAGGTGCGGGCGCAACACCGAGGGTTGTGATCCCATTGCTGGTCCCGGTCCAGTACGGGCGCGACATTGAGGGCTGTGATCCGTTGCCGGTCACGAAAAAGACAAAATGGAAAGAAAAAAAAAAAAGAAAGAAAGAAACTTATCAGTTCAGTCCAATCAGGAATTGAGCTGGGTTAGAGCTGAGAAGAGAACATAATGGGTTTCCCATTCCCTCAGTCCTGAAAGAAAATAAGAGGTTTAGGTCTTATATTCATAGGTTTCAGCCCAGCTCTCTAGCTTCTTGCTTAACCAATATAGCCTCAAAACTGGCAAATACCTTGATGGATTATAGGCATTGTCCTTCAGTCAGTCTTATTTCCCTAGCAGGTCTTTGTTTCTTAAGTACTATGAAGAATGCACAAGATTTTATTCTGTCTTTCATAAGCTTTTTGTCTAGATTTACAGCCTTAGTGTAGCACCAGAATCTACGGTTGTTCCAAAGAAAAAACTAGCCATGTGTTCGAGTCTATTCAAATTTCCAATTTCGAAATGTCTAAAAGCTTTCTGGTTTCTCTTTCCCCAGCAGAAAGTTCTCTGCCTGGTAAAGCTGATGGTCACCCCTATGACCCATCATATATACCACCAAATTTTGGTATATACTGAAGTCAGTAATAAATAATATGTTTGACCAATCGCTTCCTTAATAGTTTTATAATGTTTGTGTGTACACATACAGACACTTATTTTTTTAGTCCCTGTTATATACCCAGAATTGTAGTAGATGTTTTTCAGGTTCTTATTTACTTTATCTCTCATAATGGTGGTCCAAGTTTTAATAACTAGCCTATGGACACAAAACTAGTAAGTAGATTCTAACTGGAATGGGTACCCAAGTCTGTCTTGTCCCAAAACCTGTTGTTCCCTTTCTTCTTGAACTTCACTGCCTCACAGTATATATGTGTGTGTGTGTGTGTGTGTGTGTGTGTGTGTGTAATTATATATTTACCTTTATAAAGGTAAATAGTGTTGTTTATAGATGTGAAAAATTAAAAGTAGTATGAATATTTATTAGAGGGCTTTTAAATTAAAATATACAGAATATTATGCAGACTTAAAAATCATTATAGTGAACTATATTGACATGGAATGAGTATTCATGACACATGAGTATCGTCAAATTGAAAATGTAAGTTAAAAACACCTGTGTGTGTGTGTGTGTGTTTATTTATTTATGCAAATTTGTATGGAAGGATGGTCAACAAAGGTGTAAAATGGCTTGTACTACATGAATATGCATAACCAATAAAATTTTTAAAAAAGAAAAAGATCAAAGTGCAAAAAATAAATTATTTATTTATGCAAATTTGTATGGAAGGATGGTCAACAAAGGTGTAAAATGGCTTGTACTGCATGAATATGCATAACCAATAAAATTTTTAAAAAAGAAAAAGATCAAAGTGCAAAAAATAAAAATTAAAATAAAAAGGAGAAAATCTTTGGGATCTAGAGCTATGCCCTCCTCCCCCCCCAAAAAAAACGGTTTAAAATGGATTATCTCTGGTAAAATTTGGTTATTTTAAATTTCTTTATGCTTTTTTAGGTTGATTAAATTATTTTGTCCTTCATAGGCATGTATTTTTAGCATCACAAAAATCTAAAACTATTTTCATTTTGGACAAAATTAAACGTGCAAAAGAAAAGAACGAGTTAATACAGAACATTTATTTTTCACTAACTGTCATTTCTAGAACCTAGTTATAATTCTGTAACAAATGATACATTTAATTAAACCTGTTTCACATAGTCACTCATTGTCTTTATATTGCCTATTCTACTGAAGAGGGTAGAATGGCTTGAAATGTCAGACTCATAGAGATGGTACTAAATTTTATTGATAGTTAAAATAATATGTGTTTAAACTGCTTTGAGAGGAAGGTTTGTTCCAGTATAGCTCAATGGAAGCTTGTCAGATGCTCCTATCTGTTATCACAAATAATGATTATAAACTCTAGACCAAACAAATAAAAACATAAATATTTAAAAGCACTGGAGAGTGAACTAAAACAGGCACATTCTCACATTTGTAAGAAGACACTGGTTAAGTATTTCATTCTTATAACTTTTAGCCTAAGAGTATGCCCTACTCTGGCCTACCTGCCAGCTAACACCTGCAGGCTTACCACCTGGAAGAACAGAGTTTGGGGCAACCACAGCCACTTTAAATGAGGAGGGAAATACCTGAAAGGAGAAAGCCAAAGAGGGAAGCCTCAAATTCTGTAAGGAAACTCCCCACATCTCTGGTTGACCTCCAAACTGTGACTGTGCTGGGTAGACTACAGGCAGCTCAACTAGGAGTAAAGGAATTGAACTCAAATTTGAGTTGCTATCCATTGCAGAGCAGACAGAGTTTGCATTTGCATCTGCCCAAGTCATCACTTACTAAAGTAAAAACAAAGCATTCTTCAGAGTATTATAACAAAATCCATTGTTTCTTTAACATATTGTTCAGTGTCCATGATACAGTCCAAAGTTGTTTAACATACAAAGAAACAAATAAACATGACCCATTCTCAAAAAAAAAAGATAGTCAACTGAAACTAATTCCAAGGTGATCCAAGGTGCTATTGGAACTAACAAACAAAAATTCTAAAGTAGCTGCTATAATCATGCTCAAAGGAGTAATGGAAAATATGCTTTCAGTGAATGAAGAGATGGGAAATCTCTTCATTCTCTATGTTTGCCAGGAGAAAACATAGAGAGTATTAAAAAGAAGCAAATAGATATTGTAGAACTGAAAAATAAAATAGCTGAAAAGTGTGTCAGGGTATCTTTTTATTTTTGAATTCAGGGTCCCACATGAGGCAGTTTAAGATTGCTGGCAATGAAATCATGTAATAAATGTATAGAGTTATTAAATAAAATATGCTGTTGCAATTCTATGAAGCATGTTGGTTTGGCTTTCAAACAAATACTGTTCATTATTGATTTAAATTAATAGACAGTAGAAAATCTAGTTTAAGAGTTTTATAAACTGTCTTCACTGACAGTCTGATTCCTTTATGTAAAATTTATTTACTGATGTTAAAGTTATAATGATACTAAGGAAAGGTACTATTTCTAAACAAGTGTTTATATCACATTTAATTTTCTTGTACATATTTTGCTAGTAGTGCCTATTCATAGACTCAAATTAATAACTTTTATAATAGTCACAACGAATGGCAGCAAAAACACTAAAAGAAAGATATGCTACTCTTCAAGCAGGGCCAAGCATCAACCATCTAAAAACATTATCCAACTCAACATTATATTAATATTTTTGTTTTTATCTTAGCCTTTAATAATTTCATGTTTCACATTTAAATTTTTAATTCACTTGTGATTAATTTTTCTGATGTTGTCAATTAAAGATACAACTTCAGAATCATTTATAAAATAATTTTTCCTTTTCCCACTGATATGTAATGCCACCTCTGATTCTCTTCCGTTTCTCAGGCTGTTTCAAATCCCAACTGTTGAAATAAATACCATCTTATATTATGACATATATTTCATTTCTCTCAATAAATATTCATTGATTAACCTTAACTCATTTAAACTACTTAACTACTGGTTAAGTATTTAACTGGTTACTATGTACTTAGTACCGTGCTAAGAGCTAGGGATATGGTAATGAAAAACACTGCCTGTCCCTATCCTTATATGGAGACAGACATTGTGATATTGTGATATTATGAATATATATTTGGTCTCTGTCACACAGTTTCTGACACAGAGCTCCTAAAGCCTCTGTAATTTCTTGAGTGATAGGAGCATCTGACACAAAGCTGTTAAGTCTCAGAATTTCCTGGGTGGTAGGAGCTTCTTTTGTTTTAATGAGGTGATTCATTTTGGGCTAAGGATGGGAGTTGGTTGCTAGGGGAACAAACCCTATGAATAGGAGGTTGCAACTTTCAGACCTCCTCCCTCCAACCGACCTCCAGGGAAAGGAGAAGGGCCAGAGGTTAGTTGATCACCAGTAGCATGTGATTCAATTAATTATGTCTAAACAATGAAGCCTACATAAAACCAAAAAGGACTGGGTTTGTGGAGCTTCCAGGTAGTTGAACACATGGAGGTGCCTGGAGGTTGGAGCATCCAGAGAGGACATGGGAGCTCTTTTCCTGTACCTCACCCTGTGCATCTTTTCCATCTGGCTGTTCATCTGTATTTTTTACTATGTACTTTATTATTAAACCAGTAAATGTAAATAAAGTGTATCCCTGAGTTCAGCGAGCTACTCTAGCAAATTAATCGAACCCAAAGAGGGGGGAGTGGGAGCCTCAATTTATAGCTGACTGGTCAGAAGTATAGTTGACAACCTAGTACAGTAGTCTGTTCCTCATCCACAAGGGATGCATTCCAAGACCCCTAGTGGATGCCTGAAACTGTGGATAATATCAAGCCCAGTTGCTGTCAGAACAAATTTCTGTTCATGTCTTCCACCCACAAATTTAATGACATTCCCATCTTAACTAAGCACTTATCACACACTGCACCTATAACTTTTGCAGTTTGAGGTACGAGAACAAAACTAGCACAAATTTTTTTTTCCTTCATCGCAACTTCACAGAGAGAAGATTCATTTTTCCTTATTAAGTTGAGAACTTTCACCTTTTCACTTAAAGGAAGCGCTTTCCAATTTCTTTTTGGCATGTCCAGATTGCCAGCATCACCATTCTTGCACTTTGGGGCCATTATGAAGTAAAATAACAGTTACTTGAACACAAGCACTGCAATACCGCATGCTGTGGGTCAGATTTGTCCCCCACAAATTCATGTATTGTAAACTTTATCTCCATTGTAACAGTATTAAGAAGGGTGGGAAATCCAATTATGGTATTTGAAAGTTGGGGCCTTTAAAAGGTGATTAGGGGCCGGCCCGGTGGCGCACTGCCATAGTGCGCCGCTTGGGAAGCGCGGTGGCGCTCCTGCCGAGGGTTCGGATCCCACATACAGGCCGGTTCCCGCTCACTGGCTGAGCGAGGCACGAGAGCAACGCCGAGGGTTGCGATCCCGTTGCCAGTCCCGGTCCGGTACGGGGGCAACACTTAGGGTTGCGATCCGTTGCCGGACACGGAAAAAGACAAAAAAAAAAAAAAAAAAGAAAAGAAAGAAAGAAATAAAAAATAAAAGGTGATTAGATTATAAGGACTGTGCCCTCTAGAATGAATTGATCCATTCATAGAGTAATAGGTGTGGCTCTGTTGGCTTTGAAAGGAGAGCGGATAAGAAAGTTTGCTCACTCTTGCTCAGCCCATTCTCGCCATGTGATACGTTGGTTGCCATGGGACTCTCAAGAGTTACCACCATTCTACACAATTATTGAAAATCAATGTTGTATCCCACATGTATGTATAAAAAAAAAAAAAGTTACCACCTATAAAAAGGCCTTCACCAGCTGTGTTCCCTGGATTTTGGACTTCCCAGCCTCCAAAACTGTAAGAAATACTTTCTGTTTCTTTATAAATTACCCAGTTTCAGGTATTCTGTTATAAGCAACAGAAATGGACTAATACACTGCAACTGTAGATCAGATAACCAAGATGGCTACTGAATGAGTTAAGGAGCAAGTCTGAGCTGGATGGCGCAAGATTTAATCACACTACTCAGAATAGCACACAATTTAAAACTTTGTGAATTGTTTTTTTCTGGAATTTTCCATTTAATATTTTTGGACTTCAGTTGACCACAGGTAACTGAAACCAGGGATAAGGGGACTACTGTACATGCAATTGGCATCTAAAATAGGGGGCAGTCGTGTGGGACTGAGCCCTTAACCTGTGGGATCTGACACTTTCTCCAGGTGTCAGAATTGAATTGAATTATAGGACACCAAGCTGATATCGCAGGAAGTTGCTTGGTGTGTAGGGAAATATCCCTACACATCTGGTCTCAGGACTGTTGTGTTGAGTACTATGAGAATAGGAAAACAATTTGGTTTTTCCTATATCTTATACACATTAAACTCATATCCCACAAATAATCATATTAGATGTAAGCCCTATGAAGGATAAATACATAATAGGGGTGCCTACCTAATCAAAGGCATTAAGGATGGTTTTCCTGAATGAGATTTCAGCTCAGTGATAGTCAAGTGGGCTTTCAGGGGATAGGGATGAAAGTAGGAGGAAAAACAGGAGAGTCCAAGGCTGGAAAGGAAATTTTGGGGGAATAGAAGGGAAAGGTATGAAACAAGGTTGTAGAGAGAAAGAAAGCTTTGTAGGCTACTGTAAGTGTTCTGATCTTTATTTTGAAAATAATGAGAAGCAATTGCTGGAAGCAAGGAAGTGGCATGATCAGTTATGTGAGAATTTTTAATCTTTTGTCATAAATTCAAAGCTCGTATGCTATGTCTTCCTCAGTCATGATGCAATGACAGTAGTTGCTATTTCAGCAGTAGTTTTTGCTACTTCACAATTGATAGTGTTAAAACCACAGAAGATTGATTTGTCTTTAGTAAATTTTATGTAAAATGCCAGCTATTTGATACCTAGAAATGGCTTCTCTTTTTGTGTTTGTCTCTGCTGTGCCTACTCTCTGTTCTGTGGAAGAGTTATATAGCTTCTGTAAGCTTTGGTGATAAGAAAAAAACTCTCAGGTTGAATACTCACTGAAAAATTCTTTTCCATAGTGCAAAAATTATTGACATGATGATACTTCCTATTTTATACTTTCAAATAGTCCTTTTAAATATAACAACCCAAGATTTTATTCTCTGTTTTCTGCTCACATTTATTGGTGGCTAAAATATCTTCTCCATGTTTTAAAGCTCAGATTTAATATGAGTCTTTACAAATATTCATTTATAGCTTTTTTCATTGTACAGGAGGCTATACATATACTGCAAGTACATTGTACTTACTGGCCTAGAGGGTTTTCTCAGGTTTCCTAGTACTACAAATAACTCACAATTAAGCAAGGAGATTTTATAATTTTTTAAATGTTAGGCATTTTGAAGAAGTAAACTCTTAAATATTTAGTCCACAAACTAGCAACAGTAATAAATGCTTTTTAAATGGGGGTTAGAGGGAGGGTTGTCTTTGTCATACCTTTTAAGGTTGTCATTTGTGCAATAGAACATGGTAAATTTTTTTTTTTTTTTAAAAGATGACCGGTAAGGGGATCTTAACCCTTGACTTGGTGTTGTCAGCACCACGCTCAGCCAGTGAGTGAACCGGCCATCCCTATGTGGGATCCGAACCCGGGGCCTTGGTGTTATCAGCACCGCACTCTACCGAGTGAGCCACGGGCCGGCCCGTAGAACATGGTAAATTTTACAGTGTCACCCATGATAAAGTTAAAGACTGGGCTTTACTGTGGCAAAGGGAAAATTTAGAAAGCCAGAGAAGATAAGATACAAGTCCCATGTAACCTCCATTATCCCAAAGCAAGGAGGTGTGTTTGGGTCTTGACAAGCTGTTGGACTTGCAGTTTAGTTTGGGTCTGTGTTCCTCCAGTGGACAACCTCCCTCTCCTTATTATTCTTCCATCAATGAATAGAAGAAAATTTTTATAAAAAATTCAACAAAACTTGGTTATTCACTGACTTATGGAGTATTAAGGGGAAAGGGAAGCTAATTAGAGGTAATATGAAATGAGGAATAGAAAATAGATTTGGCAGCATGAGAAAGGTCATTGGTAACCTTCAAAAAAATCTGGTTAAATGAAGTGATGGATATACAAGTCATTTTAAAGTACTTGGGGAATGAATAAAAGGTGAACAAATGGGAATGGCAAGTATAGAATTTGGGAATTTGAGAAGTTTGAGAATTTAGGCCATGAAATGGGAGAGAACAGTATAGCTAAAGATGAAAATTGGGTTGTGGGAGTAAGCTTTATTTTTATTTTTTGGTTGTTACTGTTAATAGCCTACAAGAACCTACATGATCTGTACTATTCCCCCTCTCTGTCTTAATTTCACTCACTCACCTCCTGCCACACTGGCCTTCTGCTCTTTCTAGTATACGCCAGTCATACTTCTACCTCAGGACTTTTGTAGTGGCTATTTCCTTTGCCTGGAATGTTCTTCCTCAAGATATCTGAAGACTTAACTCCTCTTTCAAATATTTGCTTAAATGTCCCCTTGTTATGAAACCTACTATGGCTGTCCTATTTGCAGTTTCAACCCACTCTACCCGGTCTCACCACCCCTCAGCACTCTCAAACTCTTTGTAGCAATTTTCTATTGCTATAATAATGTGGCATAGCAAGCAGCGCCAAAACTCACTAGCATAACAATAAGCATTTAGTATACAAGTCTAAGCGTTGACAATTTAGGCTAGGCTTGCTAAGACCTTCTGAGCTCAGCTAGGCTCAACTCACAGGATTTGGGAGGGCAGAGGTGGAGAATTTAGTCATGTATTATCTCTCATCCTATAGCATGCTAGTCTAGGCATGCTCACATGGCAATTACAGAGGAACAAGAGCAAGCTAACCTACTTATACAAATGCTTTTTAAGTCTCTGTTTAAGTCATCAGATTTTTTAATATTGCATTGGCCAAAGCAAATCATATGGCCAAGTTCAGATCGGAATCAGAGTGGGAGAATAATACATGGGAGAGATATAGGAGGACATTAATACAATCAATGTACTATACTTCTTTACCCTGTTCTACTTCCTCTTGTTTCATGAATTTATCACCTTCCAACACAATGTATAAATTTCTTATTTATTATATCTAAAACATAACTAATATTTAATGACTCTCCGTGCTTTATTTTTAGGGGTTAAGTTTCTAATACATGGACTTTTGGGGACATAAATCCACGGCATTCCACCACTGGCCCCTAAAGTTCATGTCCTTCTCACAGGTTAAATATAAATATTCATTTTATCTCCAACATCTTGTTTCAACTCAAAAGTCCAAAGTCTCAAGATCCTTGCTTAAGACTCCTCATCACAGTACAGTTGTTCCAGCACTATTATGATGTTTGCAAAGTGTGGGTCCAGGTTACCTTCATTTGTAATAATACGCTGAAGATTCCCAGGCAAAAATTAATTATATTTGGATAATTAGGCATGTGACTATAGTTGCATCTACTTATTTTAATTTCTTTTAGCAATGAAATATTTATTGTTAACTAGTAAAAGTTGAGAAAATCATATTGATAAAAGACACTTAAAAAGTATGAAAAAAGGATTATCAGACATAATAGTAATCTGCTGTGTATAATCATTTGAAATACTATCACTGCAGGATATTAAATTGTGTTTATTGAGATCAACAATGAATAGAACTCACATTCACATTTTTTAAAATATCTTTATAAGTATTATAGACAGTATTTGAAAATTGTAGTACTAGGTGTTTAAATGAACAGAATTACAGTACCTCATCTTTGGTTTTGCTTTCTAGTTTGAGTTACCTGAAAAATTCAAACCCAGGTCCAAAAGTATTAAAGGAAAATTCCTGCTGTAGGTTGGATGCCCCACAAACCTTACTAAGGCTTAATCCCCACTGTTAATTGTTGAGGGTGGGAAATCCTATTATGGCAATTGAAAGGTGGGGCCTTGAAGAGGTGATTAGATTGTAAAACCATGACATAGTGAATGGATTAATGGTGGTCAGGGGCATGTTTCTGAGGGCCTTAAAAGCACAGCACATGAGGAGGTTAGTCTCTCTGCTCCACCATTTTCTGCCATGTGAGACCCCTGCATTGCTGTAAAGTCACTACCAAAGAAGACCCTCACCAGATGTGTTCCCTGGACTTTGGACTTCCTGTAAGCAATAAATTTCGTTTTCTTTTTACAAATTACCCAGTTCCATGTATTTTGTTGTCAGCAACAGAAATGGACTAATACAATTTTCTGGATTGTTTTAGTCCATTTCTATAATACTACAATACTATAATTCTGTCTATATACTCTTACTTATCTTTATAAGTATCTATAATACTTATGAAGATATTTTAAAGAATGTGAATGTGAGTTCTATTCATAAATAATTTATGTTTTCAATTGCACACCCTTCTGAGTAGGGAGATGAAATCTCTCGAGGTCCTGCTTTATCCTGCCTGGACGCGAATCTTCCCTTTTCCAGCATATCTACACTGTATAGGTACCCACAGATTAGTCACTTAGTAGCCATCTCTGCTACCAGATTGACTGTTGAGGTATTGCAGTGCTTGTATTCAAGTAACCCTTGTTTTACTTCATAATGGCCTCAAAGCGTGAGAGTAGTGATGCTGGCAATTCAGATATGCCAAAGAGAAGTTGAAAAGTGCTTCCTTTAAGTGAAAAGGTGAAAGTTCTCCACTTAATAAGGAAGGGGGAAAATCATGTGCTGAGGTTGCTAAAACCTACAGTAATAGCAAGACTTCTATCAGTGAAATTGTGAAGAGGGAAAAAGAAATTTGTGCATAGTATAAACATATAGGGTTCACAGCTTCTGGTGGATAATACTGGGGTGTTTGAAACATATACACCTCAAATAAGGGGGAACTACTGCAAACTAAAATTGTTTCAAGGATTAAGTATTAAGGATTAAAAATTAAGCACATGAATAAAAAAACAGGCCTTACATTCTTAGAAGGAGAAAGATACAGTTGGCCTGAAACAACACCTTGGGTTGACATTTTTTTTGTGTATGAGAATAACAAATGATAATTTGAAATGCAACAAAATCTTTGTTTTGGGATCTTCTCTGGGCAAGAGTAATGTTTATAAACATGCAAATGGAAAATAAAAATGTATGAAAAATAATGTGTGAATACTCCTTAATCTTATTCTGTACCCCTGCAACCTCTTAAATATCTCAGAAACCCCTGTACTTCTCATTTTAGTAATCTCTTGCTATGTGCCTTAGTCCAGTAAATGTTTGTTTGCATTTACTTTCTTTAAAAACTTGGTGAAAGTTTCAGCTACATTAACAAATATTTATTTGCTATTATCTTCAATAGAAAAAAGTTATTTTTTTAAAGGCTCTAGGAAAATATATTTTTAGAATGCTAATTTTAAAGTGATTTGGGGTAGACTGACAAAGCCCAAAGGACCAAAGGAGGAGAGAGATTTCTAATTCCGAAAATACATGCATACAGATAAGATGTGACTAATGGATAAAGAATGGGAGAATCTGCCTATAAAAATAAATAAGTTAAATTCAGGAAACAACTTGGAAAAAAAAAAGACAGATGGAACAGGATCTCAGGAAAATTTTTCTTTAATATAAGATTCTCAAAAATTGCATCAAAAAAAAATCAAAAAATCTTTGCATTGTTATTTTGTTAGTTTTTGTATATTTTCTTTATCATGATCAGAATGAAAACCATCAGAGAGATACTCTTGGGCGAGAGTAAAATTTTGCTAAAAATCTGTGTAACAACAGTTTTCTGATCATGATAAAGAAAACATGTATTCATAAATACATGCAATATCTCTAAAACAATTTTATTAAGGGGGGCATAACCTCTTTCATAGCACTAACTATAATATGTTTATGTACCATGCTATCTTAATTTATTCATACTTCTGAACTCTTTGACATCAAGGACATTTGTCATGCTTAAACTATACACATACATATACATACAGATGTATGTTTATATATTCTTGGCACATACTAGGCATTTGAATGTTTCTTAAACTGATTAAATTATATAATCATATTCCTAAGACTTTGTGCTAATGTATTTAAATATAACTCATAGCAAGTTTACTTTCAGAGCTATTTTGAAGCTTGTTTATAAAGGATAGATAAACTTATAACTAATAAAATATAAATTGGAAATAACAGCTAGAAAAAGGATGCAAAAATGGTAACTGTGAAAGTAGTTGTATCCATGTTCTATTGTTGCATTAAAAACCAACACAAAACTTAGTGGCTTAAAACAATGATTTATTATTTCTTACAAGTCTGTGGATTTTCTGGTCTCAGCTGGGTGTATCTTCTTCTGGTCTTACCAGGGGTCACTCATGTGGCTGAAATAATGTGTTAGCTCAACTGAGGCTGGCCTTACTCAGATATCTGGGGCCTTGGTGCTGGCTGTTCTGGTAGGCCTTTTTATCCATGTGTTCTCCAGTCACTCCATTGTCTAGCCTAGCCTTCCTTACATGGTAGTAGTAGTGAAGAAGAGTGAAGACAGAAGATGTGAGGTCTTTGGAGACCTAGATTCAGAACTCACACACCATGACTTACTGTTTCCTTCTGTTGGTCAAAGCAAGTCAGAAGTCCAGCCCATTTCAAGGGTTGTAGAAATAGACTTCACCTCTTGACAGGAGCATTTACAAAGAATATATGGCCATATTTAACCTACCATAGTAGGATATGTATAGTTATTGAGTACAAAATTCATTTCCAAATGATGGGAAAGGAGAATTAAAGTACTAGCTATCAGAATGACGGACGAATACCAGAAAATTCAGTGTTTAAAATCCCTTTATTTTTTAATGATACATACAAATTATAAAAAATTCAAACAGTGCAAAAAAGTAAAAAGTAAAATGTACTTCAAATCTAATTATGCAGAAGTAACAATTAACATTAGTTGTACAATATTCCAACATCTTTCTATGCATATTATGTAGATAGAAGAATATGTGGATGTTTAAATGAGTGAAAGGCAAATAAATTTGCTCACTTCGGCAGCACATATACTAAAATTGGAACAATACATAGATTAGCATGACCGCTGCACAAGGATGACACACAAATTTGTGAAGCATTCCTTATTTTTTAGGGCTGGCCAGTTAGATCAGCAAGTTAGAGCATGGTGTTATAACACCAAGGTCAAGGGCTTGGATCCCCACACCAGCCAGCTGCCAAAAAAAAGCAAAAACAAAACAAGGATAATTCTCTAGAGTTAATACATATTACAAGAAGCATTTTATTTACATTTAAACAGAAGAAAAAATAACTGAATGAAAGACATTGACTTTGAAATAAATTTTTTTATTACAAGAGATATTATGTTCTAAATACCCTCTAAAGTCAAAAAAGAAAATAGGAGAATCATTGACAGATTATAGACATATGTTTAACTATCTTTTTGAACTTTAGAGAGCATTGGTTGGATCCCTGCTATGAAAGATAAGGATATCAGCACTATTATGTTTCTCTCTACCTACGTTCTCCTTACCTTCAATTTCTGTTTATTATCTGATTATCAGAAAAATACTGACAGAACAAGTCCTCAAACTAGAGCTTATTTCAAAACCATTGCAGAGATGTAGGAAGATAGATGAAAAAGTCACCTCAGATTATATCAGATCTTGAACTTGCACAGAGAAAAATAGGAAAAGCGAGAAACCAGAGACATAAAATATGCAATATTTGTTGGAATACTCTGTGCTTCCTTCTAAAATGTTATTAACTGTCCATTACTGCAGTCTTTCTTCCTAGATAAGAGCTTAGGTCATGGTTATGTGGGGAGTGTAATTAGGTTTCAGATTAGTTCCCCAATTCAAATTGCATTTATTCCTGGAACCGTCATCTTGATCATAGTCAGCCCCTTGTTGCACCTGTTTCTCATAGCAGCTGCTTACAAGACGAAAAAGATAAGGAGTCGCTTTCAGTTTGCATCTCTCTAGATTTGGAGCTATTAGTGAGAATTTTTAGGATTTTTATAAATCACATTATGACTTCCTTGGGGTCCAGAGCAGCATTAGGAGCCTCATAATGCTGTATTGTGCTTCTCAAAGATCTTTTATTTCTGTCCTTAACCACCCAACTTTTGAGATTTTCTTGAAGCTATATCTTCTTTCTTATTTGGTTGTCAGTGGTGGAGGTTTTTTCCTCTACTCTTTTTTGTTCATTTTGTTAGATGTTAAGAGAAGGGGGAATTATGCCTTCATTGTACTTTACTAACCTGGAAACTCAGGCCAGTAAATTTTTAAATACCTTCCATGTAAGAGAAAATTAATTACTAAAACAGACAATGTCCTCAGCCTCAGTTTTGCAACAGATGCAGAGGAATCTTTCGTAAAGCTGTTTTATGCAAAAATCCTTAATGACATTCTACCTGGTAGAGCAGACACATATTAAGGTTTATCTCAGAATGAGAGGGATCTTACAGATATAGAAACAAAGATGGTAAGATAAATTGCTTTCTAACTAAGCTGACATAAATTACTAAGTTAAATAAGGTGAATTAAATAGGTTGCTAAGATAAATAACTAGCTAAGATAAATTGCTTTTTTAACATGATAGAAAAATGACTCAATATCTAGAGGTGGTATATGGTTAGAAAGCATATTCAGTCCAGTTTAATGTGCATATATATCACCTTGAGAAATCTTTCTAAGAATATAGATTCTGAGGCAGGAGATCTTGGAAGGAATGTGAGATCTTGTATTTCTTTTTTTTTTTTTTTTTTTCCGCCCTTTTGAGACCAGCTGCACCACGCTCAGCCAGTGAGCGCTGTGAGCGCACCGGTCATCCCTATATAGGATCCGAACCCTCGGCGGGAACGCTACTGCACTCCCAGCGCTGCACTCTCCCGAGTGCGCCACGGGCTCGGCCCGAGATCTTGTATTTCTAACAAGCGCCCAGATGATACCAATGCTGCTGGTATTCAGATCATTCTTTTAGTAACAAGGTTCTAGACAGCTATAGACTAAGAGCTCTTCTACTTGACTGAATTCTTGAGACCAGGGACTATGCCTTATTTATCTTTGCATTCCTGTTGTCTAATGAAGTGCCTAAATAAAAGTATGCCCTAAAATATTTTCTTGTTAAATAAATGAATTAATGAATCAATAAATGCATGTTACTATTTGGGGCCTGGAATACTGATATTCTCTATATGGTGGATGAAGAAGAATCCTTATGTTTTGGAAACCAACTGAGTGAATGATAGGATTGCTATTTTGTGGGTTTTTTTTTTTTTTTTTTTTTGGCAGCTGGCTGGTGCAAGGATCTGAACCGTTGACCTTGGTATTATAACACATGGCTCTAACCACCTGAGCAACCAGCCAGCCCACTATTTTGTCTTAAAGTCTAAAAGCCTAATTAAAAATTTTGGCAACATGAGAAACTAATGCACATCACAAAAACAGCTGCTTTGGACAACAAAATACTATGTCCCAGATACTTGAGCACAATTTTAATTGAGCTCAAGATATCAAATATTATTAAGTAAACGAAACCTATATAGTAAGGGTTACCAATTATCCATCCTAGGAATAGAAAAATTTGAGTATTCCAACTAATTTTAAGCTTTATGACATCTCTGTGGGCCCACCCTGTTGAGTTAGCTGTGAAATTTACCCTCAACTAACTGAACAAATTGTCTCTTTAGACTAGTAGTTCTTAATTGCTTGACTGCATTTTAGAATTACCAGGGAAGCTTTTAAACATCCCAGTGCCCAAGCTGCACCCCAGAGATGGGATCCAGGTATTTTTTAAAACTACACGAATGATTTGTGTGCAACCAAGGTTGAGAATCCTTACTTGACCATTAGCTCTTTGAAATCAGGATCCACGTTTTATTTATTTTTTAACTCTTAACATTTAATACACGGTAGATACTCCGTAAACATTTACTTTTAACAGGTGAATTATGTTATAAGGAAGTATTGCCTATTGCAAAACATTCTTCAGTAGCATTCTTCAATATAAAGGGACCATTTTGACTATCTGTATTAGCATCTTGAAAGTTGAAAAGTCTGAATGCCCTCTTGGTATTAATACTGAAAGTTGGTGTTTGGTATAGATATGTTTTTTAGTGTTGACATATTGTGTTGATACAACTTAGATTTCATATCACTTTTTATAAGATCTGATATAAATGAAGTGTTGTCAGAGAGGAGAGAGTTGTGGCACAGGCACTTCACTACCATGATAGAGGACTTAGGAATGTTACAAAGAGATCCAAAGTGTTCTAGGTTACAACAGAAGATTAAGGTCAGTTAATCTGCTCTCTGGTGAGTTGTGGTATCAGTCATGCATATTACATACCAGAAATAATAATGAACTATTTAGAATGATGAATAGTTAGGCTTTTTCTACTTTTTAAATAGATAGAAGCACAGACACTTGAAATTTAACTTTGGTTTATGATGTCACCGCAAAACACCTTTATTATAATATAGTTGGCCCTCCATATCCATACATTCTGCGTCTGCAGATTCAACCAACTGCAAATTGAAAATAAATGAAAAAATAATAAAAATTAACTAAACAATAAAAAATAATTTAAAAAAACAGTGTGGTATAACAACTATTTCCATAGCATTTATATTGTATTAGGTATTATAAGTAATCTAGAGATGATTTAAAGTATATGGGAGAATGCGCATAGGTTATATGCAAGTACTATGCCATTTTATATAAATCATTTGAGCATCCATGGGTTTTGGTATCCACAGGGTCCTAAAACCAGTCGTGGATACAGAGGAAGGATTGTACTTAACTGATTTTTTTTTCTTTTTTCTTTTTCTTTTTCTTTTTGAACTTTCCTCAGAACAAAACTATAACTGTATCAGTTAAGCTCTCAGCAGCCTACAATTTCTGTCTTTTAAAAAATAGTTTGTTGCCATTAATTAATTATAGCAGGAAAAAAAAATCCTCATTTGGAGCTTTGGGCTCTGGATTCCTCTGATACCAGGAAAAAACAATAATGTGAGAAGATAGGGGAAAAAATCGTGTTTAGATCCTGCATTTGTCCTTCTAAATAACTTATCCTCATTTTCTGTCACTGAGGAATTTGAGAACTGAGAGCATTGTATTTTACATCTAGTTATCAACAACTAAATGGTGTAACTGTATTATTAAATTTTGATTCTAAATTGTAAAAAGATAATCAAACAATATAATATCAAAGCAAGTATGGGATTATAGTCTAATAAGCACTTAATAGCCCTTTTAAATAAATAACTAAAATATAGGATGGATTAATAGAATTAGCAATAGATAGAAAAAGCCAGCAGAGATCTTAGTTCCACTTCTTTACAAACTAGCTGTTTAACTTTGAGTGAATTATTTAACCACTTTGTACTTCAGTTGTCTCATCTAGAAAATAAAGGGGTAAATATGCTAAGGTCCCTAACAGCTCCAAACTTTAATTCTAATCTCTATAAATGTCATAGTATTAGCGTGGAAAAAGTAACTTTAAGCAATCATTTATTCCTACCCCTTGTTTTTAAGACAACCAAGTAAAAGAAATATGGAAAAATGTAAAACTTTCCTAAGCAACCTGAAAATGAGCAGAAAATATTGATTCAATTACAGGCAGAATATAGGGGAACATAAACTGAAAGTTCAGCAGACTTAGTTTGAATCCTGGTTCTTTCTCCTTCTAGTTTGTGAGCCCACCAGCAAGTGTTTTAATTGCTGAATCCATGAATGAAACAATGAATGTGTGTTTCCTTATATATTAAGTAGAAGTATGAATATTAACTGGTAGGATTGGTACAGTTATTAAATAATGAGATCCTATAATTAATACAGTGGTCAATTGCTTTTTTGACTTGAATATATTTTGAATGGTTGAAAGGAACTTCAGATGTGCCATGTAAGTACATAATAAACATTAAGTATAAACTTTTTATGGTATTTCTTGTGTTTCACTTACCTTCAAGAATTTGATGCTTGCATCCTCATTTTCTCTTATTCATGAAATAAATACCCAAAACTGCAGCGCTTTTTGGTTAGGAATAAAACTGTTCCATGAATTATGCTTCAGAATTTTCTTGTTGATTGTTGAAAAGAATCTGTGTTTTCTCACTATATGTGAAGTGTTTGAAGATTTGGGAATGTTTTGAGCAGGCAGGCAAGTCATTCTGCATGTGACAATCCTATTTTTTTCTTTCAGGAAACACTGATAGATTGGTGTGATGAAAAGGAACTTAATTTAATACTAACAACTGGAGGAACAGGGTTTGCACCACGAGATGTCACTCCAGAGGTGAGATAGTACATGCCTTTTATACATATTCAGGGAGTAAACTAATCTTGTTATTTGTAATCCTTTTTTACTATTTTTATATCATTTTTATAATTTTGCTAGACAAAATAAGTGATTTGTGGTTCACATAAGAAGTATGTGAAAATTTTGCTTTGGAAGAATTAGTATGTGTTTCTTAGTTTTTTTTTTTTTTTTTTTCCTTCTGACTTAAATTAGAAATGATACAATATGAGGAGGGCTGGTCCAGAAAGCAATCCTTTGCTTGCTTGGTGGTTTGCAGTGTCAGCTGAACTTCAGGCACATGGCACATTGCCGAGTAAGGTGATAGCAAAATTCTGACTAGTTAGCATGGCATCTGATCTGATGTGCTTTGTCAATACAAAATTGGATCTGATTTCCCTTTTCTTGAAGTACTTTTGTCATTTGTCTCAAAGTACAGTAGGATGACTGCAATAGAATATTTATACCAATTTTATACTATTGATGAAAAAGGGTTATATTTTCCATAAATTTAAATGTGAACTGCACTTAAATGTAGAATTTAACAAGTCAAAAACAGAATTAATAGCTAGGCTTCATGCCACAAAAATCACCTTTAACTTTTGCACAGGAAGAAAAATTAGGGAAAGAAGGAACAGTGAACAGTGTTCACTAATACAGGGGCGGATTTCAGGCTTTACTTTGGAGTCATACGGAAACTACATTACCACTTATGACATTGTTTCTTTAGCTCCCAAAAAAGTGTTTCTTGGCTTTATTTCAACTTAATGTTAACTATGTCCTCCTATTTTCAAATCAGTACACTATTCTATCTACTGCTTTATTAACAGCAAAGTACTTTTGCTTTGCATCTATTAAATAATTGCTGTCCTTATGCTAGTACAGTGGTTTTCAAACTGTAGCCTGCATTAGAATCAATTAGAAGGCTTGTTAAAACAGACTTCTGGGTACCACCCCTAGAATTTCTGATTCAATAAATCTGCAGTGGGTCCTAAGAATTTATTTCCAACAAGGCCCCAGGCCATACAGATGTTACTACTCCATATCCTACACTTCCAAACTTTGAAAACTACTGGTCTAAGATATGAAAATGCATTTTTTTAAACAAGTAGTAAAATACCTTCTATTTTTCTATGTAACAATCATGGCACATTTTTTTTTTATTATAATTATAATCATAAATAATTTTGCTTTTAAAGCAATCGGAATAGTGTTGTATTGGGAGATTGTTAACTAAAATTGCATACATAAGAAGGTCATCCTTATACACTTTATTAAGCTTCTGGGTCCTAAAGGGAAATGGTCCTTTGGCCAATTTTTACATTTCTTTTATACTGTGAGATGAACTAAAAAAGTAGAAATGGAAGAGAAGCCTTCTCCTGCAGAGGTATGTTTGCGCTTTGTTTTGTTTGTAAGAAAATTGACTACGTATGTGAAGAGATTAATTTTCCAGTTTGGGCGTTGTGTTAAATGTTTGAGATAAATACTTTGTGTTTATATATCCTTATTTTTTTGTGTAATGATTTGATATTTTCATACAACTACTTGTTTTTATATCAGAAAAGTAGAAAAAAATTACCATAGAACTCATTCATAACCCAAAACAGCATTATTTTTAATTGTGAGGTAATAATTCACATCACAAAGTATTTTGTATACCATGGAACTTCAAGTTAATATCAAAATGCTAGGCTGAAAATTCAAACCTTTGAATTCTGGCTGTGCTACCTACCTCCTAATAAGGTGACCGTAGATGGGCTGTTTTTACTTAAATTAATAACTTATCCTCATTTTCTGTCACTGAGGAATTTGAGAACTGAGAGCATTGTATTTTACATCTAGTTATCAACAACTAAATGGTGTAACTGTATTATTAAATTTTGATTCTAAATTGTAAAAAGATAATCAAACAATATAATATCAAAGCAAGTATGGGATTATAGTCTAATAAGCACTTAATAGCCCTTTTAAATAAATAACTAAAATATAGGATGGATTAATAGAATTAGCAATAGATAGAAAAAGCCAGCAGAGATCTTAGTTCCACTTCTTTACAAACTAGCTGTTTAACTTTGAGTGAATTATTTAACCACTTTGTACTTCAGTTGTCTCATCTAGAAAATAAAGGGGTAAATATGCTAAGGTCCCTAACAGCTCCAAACTTTAATTCTAATCTCTATAAATGTCATAGTATTAGCGTGGAAAAAGTAACTTTAAGCAATCATTTATTCCTACCCCTTGTTTTTAAGACAACCAAGTAAAAGAAATATGGAAAAATGTAAAACTTTCCTAAGCAACCTGAAAATGAGCAGAAAATATTGATTCAATTACAGGCAGAATATAGGGGAACATAAACTGAAAGTTCAGCAGACTTAGTTTGAATCCTGGTTCTTTCTCCTTCTAGTTTGTGAGCCCACCAGCAAGTGTTTTAATTGCTGAATCCATGAATGAAACAATGAATGTGTGTTTCCTTATATATTAAGTAGAAGTATGAATATTAACTGGTAGGATTGGTACAGTTATTAAATAATGAGATCCTATAATTAATACAGTGGTCAATTGCTTTTTTGACTTGAATATATTTTGAATGGTTGAAAGGAACTTCAGATGTGCCATGTAAGTACATAATAAACATTAAGTATAAACTTTTTATGGTATTTCTTGTGTTTCACTTACCTTCAAGAATTTGATGCTTGCATCCTCATTTTCTCTTATTCATGAAATAAATACCCAAAACTGCAGCGCTTTTTGGTTAGGAATAAAACTGTTCCATGAATTATGCTTCAGAATTTTCTTGTTGATTGTTGAAAAGAATCTGTGTTTTAGAGTTTTATTTTGATATGAAAAGATTTATTTTTAAAAAATAGATCGCATTTTCTTTGATCTAGTGAAGGTCAAATAATTTGTTGGCACTGGTGAAATGCTAGTACAGTCATCTCTCATAATGACATTTCAGTCAGCAATAAGACTACTTATAGGACAGGGTTCCATAAGATTATAGTACCATATTTTTACTGTACCATTTCTATGTTTAGATATGTTTTCATACACAAATACTTAACATTGTGCCACAATTGCCTACAGTACTCAGTACAGAAACATGCTATACAAGTTTGAAGCCTAAGAACAATAGGCTGTATGCCATGTAGCCCAGGTATGTAGTAGGCTACACCATCTAGGTTTGTGTAAGTACACTCTGTAATGTTTGCACAAGGATGAAATCACCTAATGACACATTTCTCAAACCATAACCCCACCATTAAGCAATGTATGAAGTAATTAGGGCAAAAAGTGACTTTGCGTTTAAAACAAATTGAAAGGCTCCTTTTCAAGAGGAAAAAGTACATTGCTCCTCGAGGTCAGAATTTTGGAATTTTGAGAATGAGGCAAAGACAAAAACTTTATATACATAGAATCCACAAATTAAATTATGTCTTCAGTTGTGTATGTCTTAATTGCATGCCTACTCTTAACCAGAATTTGTTTTTAGCTTTTATGGGGCCCGTATTGGGAAGACAGATCATATCTTGAGTAAACATACAAATAAGTATAGATACAAATAATGGCAAGTATTATTTCTAATTAGAGTTCTAACTAGAAAAGTAGTATGGCCCATATAATCATTTATGAAGCAGAATGACATAGTGGTTAAGAGCATAGACTTTTGGGGTTTGAATCTCAGATCCTCTTCTTACTAGTATGTGGCCTTGTACAACTTACTTAACTTTCTATACCTCAGTTTTCTTATATGTAAAATGTAGCTAGTAAGAGTACTTAAGAACTTACCTCATAGGGTAGTTATATTATGTGACAAGTGAGGCACTAAAAACAATATTTACTACATAAATATTTGCTATTATTATTATCTACAATATAAGAAGAAAGCACTTTAGCTTAAAAAATAAGTAAATAAGGGTTGAATAAATATTGAAAGAATTTTTCTCTGGAGAAAAAAATCAAGCAGAAGACCTGAGTACACAATAGCACAGTTGTGGGAAAGGAAAAAGAAAGATCGTAGAAGACATGGTAAATGCTTATTTTACCAAATTAATTACCAAATATTATCAAAGTGATAAAATCTTGAAATCACATTTTCAACTCACGCTTACAAACCTATTCTTATAAAATGAATAGAGGATGGCATAACCAAATACTTAGGCTTTGCAAAATATGTGCTAAGACATTAACAGCAAAATACTATTCAGTATTTTGCAGATATAAAATGCTAAAAGTAGGGCCAGCCCGGTGGCGCACTGCTACAGTGCGCTGCTTCGGAGCGCGGCAGCACTCCCGCCGAGGGTTCGGATCCCACATACAGACCGGTTCCCGCTCACTGGCTGAGCGAGGTGCGGGGGCAACACCGAGAGTTGCGATCCTGTTGCCGGTCCCGGTCCGGTACTGGCGCGACACTGAGGGTTGCGATCCGTTGCCGGACGCGAAAAAAGACAAAAACAAACCAAAAAAAAATGCTAAAAGTAGATTTATCTAGAGACATACAGGAATGAAGATTTCAGGACATTCCTTTCTGTATTACTTCTTGAAATCAAGAATATGAATTCATCTCTCCATATATTAGATAACCGTCTGTAAAATGGACTTAATGTTGCTTTTCACACAAAATATAAGATAACAACAAATGGATTTATATCTGTCAGTTACCGTGAACTTCTCAAAACAATATTGTATTAGAAGGGCTAAATATTTATAACTTTATGTTATTACCTGCTATAAAAGGAAAACCGTCTGTAAAATGGACTTAATGTTGCTTTTCACACAAAATATAAGATAACAACAAATGGATTTATATCTGTCAGTTACCGTGAACTTCTCAAAATAATATTGTATTAGAAGGGCTAAATATTTATAACTTTATGTTATTACCTGCTATAAAAGGAAACTGATAGGAAGTCAGAAAGTGGATTCAGATGACAAAATAAAAAATTTGGAATGATTCTAATAATTTTACCAGTATTATTTCTTTATACTGGGACTTGAAAAGAGCACAGCTGCTGTTAAAAAAAAAAAGAGGAAAAATGCCCAATGAAGGAGTAACCATTTCAGATAATCATGAATGGCACCCAGATGAGAATTTGCAGAAAAGAGTCCGTTTCCTTCAAAAGATACTGAAAAGAAAGAAGTGTAAACTCTTGGAAGTATGGAGTTAGAAGATGAAGTGTTGTCAGTTTCACTGTGAGAGAGCGAGAAAGAGACCAAAGGCAACAATGCAGAATGACTAATTGATATAAGAGGAAATAAATTATACTGCTCTGTGAAGAATGAAGATAGCATTATAGTGATGGATGTCAATGGGATAATTTAAGTGTCTTGACCTCAGCCTTTTCACTCCTTTCTATAAGTTTGATTGTAGCAAATAACATAATATCCTTTCATATGATAATCCTCAGGGTAAGACTTTATGGAAGAAAAAATAGGTCAGTTTTGATTAGGAGATGAATTTTGCAAATTTTTAAAATACTTTCCTACAAAATGTAGATATTTGAGCCAATGAGAAAGTAAGTGTTAGTTTTGAATATTTTATAAATATAATGAAGTCTTTTAATGTGTTTTTTGCTCGCTGTGATTCAAGACTACATTGTATAGGCAATCCCATGATAATGAGGTTACTTTAATAATAACTCCATTGGTGAGGTTCATAGGAAATTCACATCATGCCAATATCCCACTATTGTTAAACAGGGTATTTAGAAGTTTGGTTAATTATGTGATACTTTGATATGGGTTCTATTCGTGGGCCCCATTTACTTCCTCTTTTACTCCCTCCCATTTTGCCATTTTCAAAACTTACCAGTACTGTGCTCTGTCCCTTAAGATGGGGCTGCTCTGTGAGATAGACAGATGAATGAATTTCACCATTAGTAATAAATAATATTTAGAGGAATGAAAGGGCTGCTTTTATATAATATTGAAAGCAAATCCTAGTATAAATGCTCCTTCCCTCAAAGGTGCATCATGGGTAACAGTAGCAACGGAAGTAGTGATAAACTCTAGTCTGTCTTTGCTCAAACTTTAGTTATTACCCTTTGCCTTTTAAATATAAAATACCTTGGGACAGGGGTCAGCAAACTTACTCTTTAAAGGGCCAGGTGGTAAGTATTTTATACTTCATAGGCCATGTGGTTTCTGTCACAACCACCCAACTCCTCTAGCCCTTTAGCATAAAAATAGCTGTAGATGATATCAATTGAATGAGCTTTGCTGTGCTCCAATAAAACTTTATTATGGATACTGAAATTGGATTTCATGTAGTTTTCACGTGCACAAAATACTGTTCTTCTTTTGATTTTTTTTTTTTTTTTGGAATCATTTAAAAATGTAAAGGTTATTCTTAGGTTGTAGGTCATAGGAAAAACAGGCAGTGGGCAAGATTTGGCCTATGGGCTGTAGTTTGCCAACCCCTGTTTTAGAACGTTCCTATTCTGTAGTGCAATAGCATCTGTTCTGCTAATCCAAAAGCTCAATAGTTGTGAGCTTTTCAGAAGAATGCTTTGAAAATTTGATATCAAAAAAGGAGAACCCCATCCCATTAGTATAGTGGTGAGAAAAAGAAAGGAGAAGCCCCATAAGTAAAAATAAATGAATAAATATATATGTATATAACCTGGTACATATACATATGTTCAAGATGTTGGAGATACAGCAATGAACAAAGAAATCAAAAAGTTCCTGCCTTTAGGGAATTTACATTTTTGTGGGGGGCACAAATACAAGAAAACAAATAAAATGTATAGTATTAGAGATGGCAAGTTCTATGGATAAACATAAACCAGCGGAGGAGGATAGGTAGTCAAGGCAGGAAAGAGGGTTATAATTTTAAATAGAGTCTCATCAAGCAAGGCCTCATTGATAAAGTGACATTTAAGCCAAGACTTAAAGGAGGAGAGAGTGAAAGCCACGGATCATGTATAACTTGTAATGGAGAAGACTTAATGTAATGGAGCAGAGGCATGGCATGATCTGTGTTATATTTTAATAGGGAAACCAGTTAGGAGGCTGGTTTAAAATAATCCAGGTGAAAAATGATAGTGGCTTAGACCAGTGGTGGTGATAGTGGATAGATTGTTGAAGGTAGAGATAACAGATAGAATAAGAGAAAGAGAGAAGTCAAGTATAAGACCCAGGATTTGACTTGGGCAATTGGAAGGAGAGAGTGCCATTTACTGAAATGGAGAAGACTGTGGGAAGAGTAGGTTTGAGGGGAAATATCGGGAGTTTTACTTTGGTCACAGAAACTTAAACTGCGTTTAGATATCCAAGTGGAGATGTTGAATTGCAGTTAGATATATGCATCTGGGGTTCAGAGAAAAGTCTGGGCTAGAAATATTGGTTTTTAGAGTCATCAACATATAAATGGAATTAAAATCCATGACAGTAGATGAGATCACCACGGTATTTACTGGTATTATTATTATTGATTGATTGATTTTAATGATGCTGATTCCTTTCTCATCCACTTTCAAAGAGGTGGGTAGTTTCTAGTAATCTGTCCCCTCTGTTCACTCACAAAGAGTGGAAGGGATCCCACTAAATCAGAAACGTGACCTACAGGAAGTACCAGTAGTTGGTCATCCTCAAATTTTGCCATGGTATAAACATGGGACTGAATTTTCTCAAGTACCTCCTTGCTGGAAACTGTTTGCACTGGAGGTAAGTGTGAAAGGGGGTTGTGGGAAATGATGGGGTAAGGGCTTCCTAAACCTTTCCCAAACCTCAGAAATGGTTTGATTCTGAGGAAGGGAGAAGGTTCAGGCTGGTTCTTAGTTCCCTGAACCAGTTCATACAGCTCTAAATTTGACCTGCTTTCCTCAAACTGGGAGTCAGAAATCCCTTTTCTCTTCTGTTTTTCTGCTGCAGAAATTCCCAACATTCCCATTTTGTGGGCTCCAGAAAGGGGTAAGCGAAGACTTCAATCCCAGCCAATCATTTCTAGATTAATAATTTTTAGTGTTTTGGTTTCTTTTATCATTATGAAAATGCTTGGACTCATTTTTCTCATTTATTTAATTTCCTTGTGGACTGTTATGTATCTGTGTTCTAGGGTCATTCTGTATCCTTGAGCAATAGAGTTCAGACCCATCTGCTGTTTCCATTTGTGTGCTGTTCTCTTATGGATTTTCATGCGCAGTTTATCAATCACTGTTTCCTAGATGGAAGACACCCAATTCAGGGGACTACTTCACTCTCAATCTCATCTTTTTCTGAATGCTGTTTAGTTCCTCTGCTGACAGCTTGTCGCTACCCTACCCAACTGCTTCTGATGATCTGTCATTGCTTCTCTACTATTCTGTCTTTCTGCTTGATTGCCTTCAGTTTTTGTCTACTTTTTGCCTCACTACACTCATCCGCTGAATGATTTGCATTCTTCACTAGCTGGTTCTTTGTCCATCAGCAAATGGCCTGGTATTATCATATCCATCTGCTATTTTAGCATTGTAGACTGCCCAGCATTGTCTATCTCTTTTCCTCCTATTCCACTATACTATGGCCTACCAAGTGCTATGCCATCTGCCTGCCTGATCTTGCCCTGCCCAATCTATGCCTGTAATATTGTAAGTAGGTGCAGATTGTTTAGCACTTTTGCTGTTTCCACTTGTGTTGTGCCAGTGAGTTGGGCTGCTGAGTGAGTTTTCTTAACTATTGCCTCCTCTACCTATTTGCTGCCCATGGCCACCCCATTAATTTATTTAAGACATTGCATTAATCTCCTTGTATTTGCAACTTGCTGATTGGCCTATATTACCTCCTTTGTGGTTCTCTGCATCTAATAAATCACTGGCATTGTTCCTCTGTTGTCTTCTAAACCTGATCAGATTTTATTTTCAAGAAACATTTTGCCTACATATTATCCAAACATATCTTAGAAATAGGAAGATGCCTTGCTGTTTAATATCCAAGTCCAGTTTACTCCTAAACTGAGTTTTTAAACTTACCATCTGTCCTTTTCTCTTTATATAACTCCACATTCTTATCTTTATTTAGGGATTTATTTTTTTTCTTAATCATTCATCATTTTTGGTTCAGTTATCTTTTCACATTATATATTATGTACATTTATCCTTTGTGTGTGGGATCTTTCAATAATTTTCCATATATAATTTATTATTTATTTTCCCTAATTTTTTTCAGGGTTTCATGAGGCCAAATTACTCCTATTAATTTTATTCTTGTTAGTAAGACCAGAAGAATTTTTTTTAAGTTTAAAAGAATCATCTCTAAAAATAATAAATTTAATTGTCTTATAGTTCTTTGTAGTTTAGATTAAAGTAAATTTCTGCTCTGCTACATTTTTTCCTTTGAGAATATCGTTTCTCAGCCTTTCCATAGTTTATGTAATATCAGTTCTTTAGAGATCTTTTTGATATGTTTCTTTCCCTCTTTTTAAACTGTCTTTTCTTGTGTGTTGGCAGACTTTTGAAATTGATATTTTCCCATTATTTGCAGAGTACTTGGCATCTAAAAGTAACTTGCAATATAACATTATCTGCACTGTAAATCTTGTAGTCTTATTCACTTATATTTTAACAAAAGACTAAACATGAGAAACAGATGAATTTTGGTGAAATTCATAAGAGTCTAAGGAAGAGATGTAAAACAGAGTGTGTATGTGTGCATGCACATATGTATGTACAGATTTGAAGTGTTCAGTGTGTATATGTATTCACAACATCATTGTGCTTGAAGTGTGGAAAGTGCTGAGTATCTATATTAAATTTTATTTTATTTTTACAAAAAACAAAAGGGAGTAAGAAAAACCTAGAAAGAGTGGTAAATTTAAAGAATAGGGAAAAGTATAGGCAGGGCTTTTAAAATTTTTTTCTTTTGATAATACAGAAAAATTAATCAATATTAAGAAAAAATCTGCTCTAGGAAAGTCAAGATAATTATTTTAGTGGTTTTCTTATTTTGGTAAAATATACTTAACATAAAATTACCATTTTAACCATTTTTAGTGTACAGTTCAACAGCATTAGTACACTCATAATTTCATGCAGCCATCACCACTATCTGTATCCAGAACTTTTTCATCATCATGCCGAACAATCTCTGTATCCATTAAACAAAAACTCCCCGTTCCACCTTCCCCCTGCCCCTGGTAAATTCTAATCTACTTTCTGTCTCTCTGAATTTGCCTATTCGAGGTACCTCACATAAGTGTAATTATACAATTTTTGTCCTTCAGTGTCTGGCTTATTTCACTTATCATTTTTCTAGATTCATCCATGTTGTAGCATGTATCAGAATTTCATTCCTTTTTTTTTTTAAGACTGACAGATATTCCATTGTATGTATATATGACAATTTATCAGTCCATCTGTTGGTGGACACTTGGGTCGTTCCCATCTTTTAGCTATTATGAGTAATGCTGCTGTGAACACTGGTGTGCATGTATCTGTTTTTCTTTAAGTTCTTTTGCTTATATAACTAGAAGTGGATTCAGTAGCCGTTAATACTTTTTGTCTATTTAAGAGGAAATTAAATAAATGGCAAAGAGATCAGGGAAACTGCACAATTAACATGAAAGATGGATAAGTCCAAGATATTGTATTAGGAGCAGAAGAAATTATAAACTTTAAGAAAGGCTACCTAAGGCCAGATGATAAGATTTAGAAGACTCTACATTCTAAGAATGAAGTTAAAATAACAGATCTTGGATGCTTGAGGAACACCTAAACTGATTCTGAAGACGGCTAAATTTTTAAAAAATATCAACTTTAGGGCAGAATGATGGCATGTCTTTGAAATGAAATAATGTGGACTTTTAAAGAGCAGAAGAGGTAGATATTTGAAAGGCAAGATTTAAAAGAGATGACTGAGGTGAGGAAACCAGGTTGAGTTTAGAGGAATCAGAAATGAGAACAAGAATTCATTTCAAGTCAATGGCCCTTCATCCTGAATACCTAGCCTTCTACCTATAGAGAGTTTTCTAAAAAGATTCCTAGGCCCAACCCCCAGAGATTCTGATTCAGTAGGTTGGGAATATGATTTAGGTAATGTGCGCGTGTGTGTGTTTTAATCCATTGGTGAAACACAATGTAAGTTAAATTGAACTCTTTACCATAGTTTCCTAGACCTTACAGGAATTATGAAAGTTAGAATGGATTGGTCCTTGTCTTCAAGGAGTTTAAGACTGGAATAGTTAAAATAAAAATGGATTTAGGAATGAAGACTTTCAGTCCATTAGGTGATATGTTTCACTTGTTAATTCAACAATTTGGGGGATGACTTCTATATGCCCTAACCACCCTTTCTTAACTGAGGTTCCCTCATCTAAACTATCAAATACAGAAAATTATTTGAGCGACTAACTTCTCAATTTTCCCAAGGGTGGTACATAAATTAGGACCATTCTCTATGTGGAGGTGCAAAGTGAATTCACTAATGCAATAGTTCTCTCAGAACATATTAAGAAAGTCTACTGTATTCCACGTAGCCTGCTATGAGTATGTGACACAAAGATATAAGGCCATGCTCTCAAGGAGCTTACATTATAGGAGAGTGAAAAGACTTTTAACAAAAAAAGGAATACTTCTAATATCCACAAAATTTTGTTATGGAAATACTTTCACCTCTTCTAAGCATCATTGATTCAAGAATAAGAATTCTTCTGTATTAAAACCTCATCACAGATGAAGTATGCTGGCAATAATTTAAATTTCAGTAGGAATCTCTTCAATTTTAAAGCCTAGAGTATTCAGTTACAGATTAGTGATTTCATTAATAGTTATTTAAAAATAGTATTACTGAAACCAGGCTTGTTAGTGTACAGTGGAAAAGCAGAGAATGGCTAGAGATTAACTAGTGCCCAGGAGATTATTCTTGAATGTGCTTGCAACCACAGTGAGGGATTTTTTCCCCCTTAGGTACAACTCTTGTATCAGTACTGAAAATATTCAGGAATTTAGTTTATCCTCACTACCAACTAAAACACTTGAATCCCTAATGTCAGAAGTTTTAGTCATATTCATTAGTTTTTATTACGGACTCGAATAACTTGCAATTTATTTGTCCTCCCTATATTGATGTGTGCCTTCAAACTTGAGAGCAGTTAGCTCACTGCTTCACACTGATTCCTTTAAAGCCACACTTAGAATAAGTTTTAGTAACCTATTTTTCTTCCCTTATCTTGATGTCCTACTAAAGTTATTTTAACAGCACAGCTATGTGAAGCACAAGGTTTTCATGTCAAGAGAAAACACTAAAATAAAAATTGCACCCAGTTTAGCTTGTTTACTTAAAAATAATGAATAATTTTTAAAGATTTTGCTTTGTATTCTGAAAAACATTTTTAAAAGAAGATTATGCAGATATTTTAATTATCTGGGATAAAGAAAAATATGAGTAACATCATTTACTGAACTCATTAATAAATATAATTTTACTTTTCTCTGAACTTCTATTTTTTATTTTGAGGAAAGCTAAATTGAAAGTAGAGTTATATAATGTGTTTCTTCTGTGTGAAAGTTAATATGAGAAGGCAGTATCTCTATCTCACCCTTTTTAGGCTTCAAGTCCTTTTTATATTTAATAATAAGAAAACCCTCTGAATTTTCTTGCAATCAGGAGATTTTTTTGTAGGCAAATACTTTAAAAACAAATAATCTGATTTTTCTTTTTTTTTCTCCTTTCTCTACTGACTAGTAGTAGGACATATTCAGGACCTTGCAAAGTGTGTAATTGAAGATTTACCTTCCTCACATGCACATTTTGTGGAGGTAGTGTCACTGTTTTGGCTTTGAATATAGACCGTAACAATAGCAGGCACTAATAACCTTTCTCTGTGTACGCTAATCTCTTTTCTCACCATTTGCTGCCCTCCTACTCTCAAATATTTCAGTGTTGCTGGCAAAAACTAACTTATCATCCCTATAGCACAAGAGGTCAGGTGGGTGAAAAAGTGATCATTGAGGAAAGTAAATTGCCTCAGAGAAACTATTTGGTACAAAGCTCATTATTTATATTTAACAGTCTCTAATTTTATGAACATTAAAATTAATACCTGAAAAGTTCACTAGTTAGATTATGAAATACAAGCCACCACGAAACTTTTTGTATTTGTCTCAGAATGCTTCTTAAATTTCTTGTAACATTTAGTACTTAGGAAGAAATTGAAAGTATTTTTTATTCATCTCAACAACACAAAATCTCAGATTTGATTCCTCAGATGTTCAAGAATCAAATTTTCTTTGGTTGTTCATAGCCATAGTCCAATAGTACATTTGTGTTTATTTTACAATCAGAGGTAATAATCCCCTCAAAAAGATCTTAAGCGAAACTTTTTGTATTTGTCTCAGAATGCTTCTTAAATTTCTTGTAACATTTAGTACTTAGGAAGAAATTGAAATTATTTATTATTCATCTCAACAACACAAAATCTCAGATTTGATTCCTCAGATGTTCAAGAATCAAATTTTCTTTGGTTGTTCATAGCCATAGTTCAATAGTACATTTGTGTTTATTTTACAATCAGAGGTAATAATCCCCTCAAAAAGATCTTAAGCAAAGATCCTAAAAGAAAATATCCCTCATAATAAATTATTTTCTCTTCCAATGCCTTCTGTTATAAATTTAGATTTTGTGAGAGGGATAAAAGGGTGAGTCTGTTTAAATATCTTGCTTCTCAGGAAGGTTAGCAGCTATAAAGTAAAACTGAAGACCATCTGCAGAAAGCTCATCTTTTATCAAAATGACGATCTGTCTTCAAATTTCCATACTTTCTGATTAGCATTAGAAGATAGAAGCACAGCATTTTGTATATTGTAGGCGTTTAATAAGAGCATTAAATGGTGACCTTTTTATTATGAAATCAGTATTAAAGATGTTATTTTTACTGAAAAGCATGTGGTCATTTAGGAGAAGGAAAATACAAAGATTTTTACATTTCTTTTTAATAATGGGTTTTTAAAAAAATAACTTCTAGGGCCGGCCTGGTGGCGCACTGGAGAGTGCGCTGCTTGGGAGTGCGGCGGCGCTCCCACCGAGGGTTCGGATCCCATATGGAGACCGGTTCCCGCTCACTGGCTGAGCACGGTGCGGGCACAACACCGAGGGTTGCGATCCCGTTACCGGTCAGTAAAAAAGACAAAAAGGAAAAAAAAATAATAACTTCTATTTTTCCCGAATATAGAAGTAATTTATGGTTTGTGTCAAAAAAGCCATTGGAAAATACAGAAAAGCAGAATGAAGTAGATAGTAGATAAAAATGACCAATAATGCCAACCCACAATTGTCACCTAGGACTAATTGATTAATTTGTATAATTGGGAATACATCATATATATAGGTTTATATCTTGGATTTCTTAGTAATATCATCCCAATGTTAACATAGCTACTAAAATGTATTGTACACTTAACTATATTGCCAGGAATTGTGATAAGCACTTTGTGTAATATCTTATTTAATCCACACAGCAAACCTACAAAACAGATTTTATAGATAAGAAAATTAAGTTTAGAAAGATTAGATGATTAAATAAGTTGACCTGTATCATGGAGCTGACATGTGATAGAACTAGAATTTGAACTATGTAGTCTTGACTTCAGAGCCTTTGCTTTTAACCACTCTCCTTTTCATATAACATAACCTTTACTTCACTGTAATGAACGTAAGCTTTTCTCCACAGTTCTACAAAAAAACAGATTTATCAATCATTGCAGAATATAAACAAGCTATGAATAATTTAATTTCTCTATCATTGAATCTTTAGGTACTTTTCTGTTTTCTCCCACAGACATCCCCTTTATGTAAATTTTCATGTATATTTCTGATGATCACTTTAGAAATATTTCCTTAAAATAGAATAACTGACTCAAAGTTGTGAAGTCTCATAATACATATTGCCAGATTCTCTCAGAATATATGCATAAATTTATATATTTGTATTATCTATTTAGGAGATTGTATGTCTATATTCATTTTTAATCTTATGTATTTGATAGGTAAAAAATTATATATTTTAATTGGCATATTGTAGATTAATAATGAGATTAAACACTTTCTTATAACTGTCCAGTTTTGTTTCTTCTTTTATAAAATGACTGTTTTTTGTTGTTCAGTTTTGGCTCAGTAGCCTATTCTTAAAGACTGATTCTAATCAAAAAGGGGAGTCTGGGCCGAGCCCGTGGCGCACTCGGGAGAGTGCGGCACTGGGAGCGCAGCAGCGCTCCCGCCGCAGGTTTGGATCCTATATAGGGATGACGGGTGCGCTCACTGGCTGAGCGCGGTTCGGCGGGTCTCAAAAAGGACAAAAAAGGTGGGGGAGGGGAGTTTAAGGAACAGGTTATCAAGAAATAATTTTTTGGCAGGGTCAGATTTATATTTTAGCTATATCATGTAGACACATAAATATAAACCAATTCATTTTCCCTTTTTTCAAACTCCATTAACATAGTGTTACTCAATTCTTTTATCATTTACACTCTTACAATGAAGTCAAGCTCAAAAGCATATCCTGAATCACAGGCATGAAGTTAATTAAAATACAAACACAATTTTTCTAATAAGGTAGTTTTGCCCTTTGTGAGGTTTTTTCATAGTTGATGCATGATAGTTTATTTTCTAACTATTCTTTTCTTATGGAACATTCAATGTTAAATATTTTACAGGTGGAAATTTATTGAACCTCAATAACTTAAAAATCATTTATAATTAGGGAATTAAATATGCATAGCTACTATTAGCAGTCACTTTTTAAAATACCAAATATGTAATCTTACTTATACAATTATTTCACTTGGTAACCTTATTTTTCTGCATAGGAATTCCAATGGATACATTATTCTAGCATGCAGTCAATGTGAATTATATTTGATTATCCAGACATTTAAAGCATTTTGTAAACTTTTCCTGGCATTTTAGAGCTCAACTTCCCCTCTAGTATATAAGACATCCTGTATTTTAACTTGCAAGGCATTTCAGAACTCAGAGTTTTTTTGTAAGTGAATTAAAACTTGGCTTGTATTTTTCCATAGAAACACGTATGTGTATAAGTGGTTCTTAACTAGGAAAAATGTTTGTCCCCAGGGAACATTTGTCAATGCCTGGTAACATTTTTGGTTGTCACAGTCAGAGGAGTGCTACTGTTGTGTAGACAGAGGCCAGGGATGCTGTCAAATGTTCTACACTGCTCAGGACAGCTCCTACAACAAAAAATTATGTGGCCCAAAATGTTAATAATGCAGAGACTGAGAAACCCTCATTTATGTAATATTGAGTACCCACTAACTGCCAGACACTGCGCTAGGGGCTAGAGGTACATCAATAGAAAGTTATCTTAACAGTTAGGAAAGATATGTTACTGTTGGGAAACAGAAAGAATTGGATAAATAAAATATAATATGACAATTGATAAAGTAGTAGTAGATATGTTATATAGGAGCAAAAATAGTATAGTTACAGCTTAATGGATTTTCAAAAACTGAACATATCTGCATAACTAGCATTCAGATCAAGAAACCAGAACATACATACATATATATACACAAAAATATACACACACACACATATATATATATATATATATACGGATATATATGTATCATTAGTTGAAAATGAATAAATTGATGAAAATTTCTATAGAGGATCTAAAGGGAACTTGGTAACAGTCTAGACTAAAGGTTGATGGCCATTCATTTGTTTTTATTTTAATTTAAAACGTATGGCTTTTTTTGTTTCGGGATTTTGCTATTTGTACATTTAGCCATGCTTAAAGTAGTTTTCAGCTCAGGTGAGAAAAATGAAGGAGAAAGTTGAGAGAGGAAGGGAAAGGGGGGGCATTAAAATACTGCATCTGTGTAAATAAGGAAATTGTCTGAAGTGGAAATAACTGAGTTCCCAGTTGTTACCTCTTAGTGGAGAGATTAATGTCTGTTTTAATTTTCATGCATGCATCCCCAAAGAGAACAAAGGCAGTGAGTCAAGAAGTTCCCTGTAGTCAAAAGGCTGTAGTGTCACTTCAAAGATGAACTGATTGCTGTCTTAGACACTGGTCAAACTAGTTGTCTCTTGTCCAGGTCACAAAGACAAAAGCAATTAGCTTTTGATAAACAGAACACTGCCTATCAATGTTTCAAAGATGAAGAATTCTAACATTTTTTTAAAAAATGTTTTTTTGGTGAACTCTGATCTGATAGTAATTATACCTGTTATCTGTTGATTGGATAAAATATGTGAGGATTTTAAAATTGCAGTCAATTCTGTAAGGTTTTTAGATGAATTTATAGCATTAATTACACCTAAAGTCATGAAAAGTTATAGCAGGCATAAATGGGAGTTAGTATCTATTCATTGTATTATCAGTACTTTTTGCATTAGAAGGAAAAAACCTTCCAATTGCTCTGATATACCCAAGGGTCTTTGCTCTACAAATGAAGAATGGTAGGCATTCGAGTATTTTCATACTTGGTTTTGTGTGTGTGTGTGTGTGTGTGTGTGTGTGTGTGTGTGTGTGTGTGTGTGTGTGTCATTTTGGAAGAATCTGTATTTGGTCCAAATTTTTGAGAGTTCTAAAATGAATTAGCTGAGACAATGAGCTAGTCTCTTAATCTGGATATCTGTTAAATTTATATATAACTACATAACCTACCAAGTCATTGCAAATCAGTGTGATATAAAATTTCAGTCATTGCAGGAATAGCTATATATTGTTAGTGTACCTCTCAATACCCTTCAGTCATCAGCCCAAGAACTCAAACTTCATTCTAAGCTCACATTCTTTTTATCTCAAATCATAGAAAAATGGGAGGAATGATATGTGCCTTTTTCTTTTTCTCCAAGCTGTTACTGTATATGCCTGAAGGGAAGATGGCACCAAGTATAACATGAGACACCTATTTTCCCAAAGAGAAGATCTAAAAATGGGTGGATTGTCCATCTTAAATATATCTGTTTTTAGAGATTTAGATAAAATAGTGAAATATTTAATTTGCTAATTTAAAAATACAAATGTTAGTACAAATTTAAAACCACATAGAAAATAATATGTTATTTAGGACAATTATACTTTTTAATGGAAATTTTATAGAAGATTTTATTTAAACTGTTTTCATATACCATTAACATCAATGTATCATTCACAGAGTACTTTTTAAGTCATCTCAAAGTTTTCCATGATATAGCATCCTTACTTTGTTTTTTTATTTTAACAACTCTACTGTGATATAATTCTCATACCATACAGTTCATCCATTTAAAGTGCACAATTCAGTGGTTTGGGGTATTTTATATTTGTTGTTTTAATTATTTTACAATATATGTAACACAAAACTTGATATCTTAGCCATTTTTTGGTATGTGTACAATTCATTGGCATAAATTACATTCACATTGTTTTGCAACCATCACCACCATCTAGTTTTAAAACTTTCTACACCTCACACAGAAACTCTGTAACTGTTAAGCAGTAATTCTCCATTTCTCCCTCCCCCTAACCCACAGTAACCTCTAATCTATTTTCTATCTCCATAAATTTGCCAATTATAGATGTTTTGTATAAGTGGAATCAAAGTATTTGTTCTTTTGTGTCTGGCATATTTCATTTAGCATAATATCTTCTCAGTTCATCCACGTTATAACATGTATTAGAACTTCATTCCTTTTTATGGCTGAATAATGTTCCATTGTATGGATATACCACAGTTTGTTTATCTGTTCATCTGTTGGTGGACACTTAGGTTGCTTTCATCTTTTTGCTATTGGGAATAATGCTACAATGAACATTGGCATACAAGTATGTGCTCAAGTTCTTACTTTTATATACCGAGAAGTGGAAGTGCTGGATCATATGGTAATTCTGTGTTTCACATTTTAAGGAGTCAAACTGTTTAAGAGTTTTATGTTTTAGTTCTTATGTGTAGATCTTTGATCCACTTTGAGTTAATTTTTATATATGGTGTGAGGTAGGGATTCATCCTTATTTCTTAATTATGAAAATATAGCATTTTAAAATTTTCTATTCAAAGGTACTACTGGAAATGTTGTTCCAAACCTCAAGTACCAATTTGCCTAACATGAGTACACTTGCTTTTTTTCTTTAATCCTGTAAGTATATCCTAATATTCACAGTATGACCATATATAATATTGTTTTTTAATAATCATTTCTGACAGGCATCCTCTATAACCAAACAACACTAGTATTGATAGAGAACTCTTTTAGACTTATGGGCCTTTGTCAAACAGTACTATTTGATAAAAAATAAAAACAGAAAGGGAATTCAATATAATATGCAAGTCCTTATAAGGGTACCTTTGATTTAAAAAAAAACTGGCCTTATGGAAGTTAAGATATGGGCATAGGACTTTGATTTTGACTATTCATATATATTGGGGCTCATTCTCAGCTCTGTACTAATTCAAACAATTCGTAATTATAGATCAAAATAAACTTTAGAATGTTTGTAGGAGGTGCATATACCAGTATTAAAGCCTGAAATTGTAGATTAGACTTGTCTTCAAATTAAAGTAAAAACAAATTTCAGTAAAGAAGTACCTTGATTCCCAGCATCTATCAGTTGATAAACTAGTTATTGCAGAATTTTAGGAGAAAAAAAGAGGAAGAATGGGACAGCAGAAGGAGGGAAGCATGAGGTGTTATGAATAAATTCAATCAAAACATTAAAGAACAGGTAATTCCTGTCTTATTTCTGTTATTTAAACTCATCTTAACACAGGATAAAGAAAACATCCCAACTCTTTTTATAAAGGTAACAAAAACTTGATACCAAAGTGGAATAAAGATAACAAGGAGACTATAGACCTAATCATATGTGAAGATTCATGCAGAAATATTAAAATAATATACACAAACCTGATACAGCAACCTTTTTTTTTACATGCACACCTTTTTCCAAGTAAGATTTATTTTAAAAATTCAAGGACAGTAAATTTTACATATTCTTTAGTTCCATTTATATCATTATTAGTTAAATCATTAAAAAATGATCATTTTGATATATGCCATTAAGGCATAAAATTCAGTATATTTTTCCTCATAAAAATGCATAGTAAACTAGAATTAAAGAAAAATTTTAAACATGAATTAAGTGTTCATCACAAAAACCAACAAATATAATAAAACTGAAATACTGCATGAATTCTTATTAAAGTTGGAAACAAGAGAAAGTTAATCACTGTCACCACTATTATTTATTCTAGAAAGTCTAGCTGGCACAATACAAAGGCAGTCTGCAAAATGTGTTAAAAATTTTGTGTAATGATATAAAAGAAGTTCATTTTATAAGGGAATAAAGCAGTTTACAAATAATGTATGGCCCAGCACAAATGTTGATTTGATACTTTGAAAAACCTTCCCACTCTAGAAAAACTTTAGTTAATAAAAGAATATACCCTATGAAGCATACCCTGGGAAAGGACATAAACTATCAGTCTTCACATCCACTTCCTCCCCCAAAATACCATGAGTTGGGGTCAGAGCAGCAGGAAGTAGGAGCCTGAACTGCAGGAAGGCAGGACTTGAGAGAGAGAGAAGAAGATACCCTGAGAACTGATGCCTGTATCAGCACTGCTGATGAGACACTTAGCCTTGGACAAGCAACAATGTGTAAAGTTCAGACTGGGATTCCTAAACTATGAGACCCTTGCTGAGGGAAGGGAGGACAGGGGGTGAGAAGTGGGGACTGAAGTAGAATCTGTCAGTGGTGCCCTATGGTTAAAGGTAGAAGCAAAAATAAATTTTCTGCAGAGGAAATTTCCCCCATTTAGGTTAGCTGAACTCCAACAGATTATTAATATCAAGGAATGAATGTACCACCAAAACTCACCAAGCACAAGTCAGAGTTAGCAAACCAATTAATCAATAGATAAACTGAAAAAGATGATAACTGATATAACTGTCAAATAAAAAATATAGAACAGCTAAGAATTAGTTGACTATTATCATTTATTGCTCATTCTGGGGAACATTTGTCCAGGAGAAATGCTAAACTGGATAGGATGGGAATACAACAAAAGTATATCTGACTGTTCCTGTCAATCCATGGTATATGGTTTCCCTGCCTGTGACTGAAATGTACAAGAAAACAAAGACACACAAAGGCGTAAAAAAGAACCATCATTTATAATTTGGGGGAAAATGAGACTCTTAGAAATGAAAAAAAATAAGTTAAAATTTAAAAATCCACCAACAGACGAAACATCATATCAGCAAAAGAAAAAATTTGTATACTGAAATATTTATTTGAAAAAATTACCTCACTGTAATAATTACATAGTAAGATGGTGTGATTGAGATGTGAGAGAAGATATGGAGAATATAATGAGAAGATCCAAAATACATTACATCAGAGCCTCAAAAAGAGAAAATAGGATGGAGTAAAGGCAATGACTAAAGAGATAATGACTGTAAAATCTATAGAACTAATGAAAAAATGTGAGTTCAGAGATCCTGGAGGTATAGTATATCTTAAGCAGGATAGATAGAAGAAGTCCATTCCTGAACCAATAGAAGTGAAACTTCACAGCCAAAATAAAAGAGATCTTGAAAGTAACCAGAAAGGACAGATCACTTACATAGGAATGACACCAGGTTTTTCAACAGCATTGGAATAAAAACGACAATAGAATAATATCTTTACAGTATTGAAGAATATGAGAATTGTTTATCAAGCAAAAATATCTTTCAAGAATATGGATGAAATAAATCATTTACAGATAAGGTATAACAGAGTATACCACCCAAAGACTTTCACTATAGAATTTTTAGATGCTGTACTTCAAGAAGGAAAATTATTACATAAGAATAGTCTGGGTCTTGGACGCTAGGAAAAATAATGAACAAATAAATTGGTGAATACAAACCAATACTGGCTGTATAAAATATTAATAATATAACTTTTTAGAAATTTAAAAAGAAATGCAAAATAAAAACACTAGACGAAAATGATATTTAAACTGGGAATGGCTGATCAGCAGTATGATTTAATTTTAGATTTTGTTATATACACGGTAAAATGTCAAGGAAAATATCTAGAAGACTAGTAAGAGAGTGCATAAATTTTAATCCAGTAGAAATAAAAAAACTGAATTAAAAAAAACCTATCAATCTAAAAATAAGTAATATTTTCCAGAAAATATTCTATAATACTGTATAATTAGTCAAAAGTGTTTTCCTCAATTCTGCCTTTATTACTGACATCTGAAGAGGAGCTACTAGATATACCCAAAAGTGTTGTGAGTAAAGTGCAGGAGTTATATTGGAAGTTATTTTGTACAGGTTTTCATTTTGTGATGTATATATGTGAAGTGTCTGCTTTGAGGTTTGCAATTAATAAAGAAACTTGTTCAAAATTTTGGATAGAGAGACAACAATGGATAGGTCAGGACAACAATGACATCGAATTCTAGGATGCCATGTATCCACTACATTTGTGACCTACATCAAAGATTATAAAATGTTCTCTTGAAAGATAGTATTTGATTTGATTACAGAGAAGAATTGATAGTTTCTAAGTATCTAAGATACTTCAAACCTAATAATCATGTGTGACTTTACTAATATTTAAATGAATAATTATAATATTCAAAAACTAAATTAAGTATCTCTTAAATATTCTAATATTTTTCTACTGCTATCTGCCTTTTCACTTTGGCGTTTGGGGGAGCAATTTTTAAAAGTCTTCTGTACTAATATAAATAGTACACTATTAAAATATGAAACTACTATATTAAAAATTTTGCTTCTCACGTATAATAGTTTTGCCTCTCACTTGTAATAATTTTGCTGTTCAACTTAATTGAAAAACTGGAAAAATCTTTGAAAGCATTCCACAGAATGATTTTAGTATGCCAGGATTGGAAACGTACTCATTTTTTGAGCCTACTGTCATACTTATTCATAGTTTAACCAAAAGCGGTGTCCTTTTATCTTTAAAGGTTTATGCCCAGAATATATCATTAGGCTCAAAACATTTATAATGTCTCGTATTGCTCTGAGGTAGTAACTAAGTAAGAGTAGACCTACATTCTCCCTGATTGATTTACAAAAAGTCTGATAATTTCTGGGCAACTTGAATTAATGGAAAAAGAAGACTCTGGGAGACCAGGAGATGACAAATGTATTGTTACCATGCTCCAAATCCCCACCCATTTCTTTGTTTTCTGTCTTTTCCCTAGAGGCACACCTGGTTAAGTGTAGAAGAAGCCTTCTCTTCCTATTACGGTGTTGAGTAAAATATCACTATTCCTGCTTTGGATGCTCTCTTCTCTTGGATACTTAATTTTTATTACATGAAGAGAGATGGAAGACAGGACCTGAGTTAAGTCTGTTTATAATTATCTTCATATTAAGTAGTATTGCCTGCCTACAGAATCTTTCAGGTTTGTTTTGTAAGCCTGAATTTTTTATATTCTTCGTTGATTAACTCTTAAATTTGGTTTGGCTCATGCATAACCTGAGCCATTCTTAGGGGCATAATTTCTAGAGCATATCATTGGGTTAAAATGAATTTCTAGTAGCATTAAAGGATGAAATGTTACAAATGAACAACCTGAGGAATGAGTTTATATTAGTGGGGACAGTCATTTTCATCCATTCTAGGTGATGGAATTTGTTTTGTACCAGTAAATACAACCAACTTTTTCCTCCTCATTCCCTCCAGCTGACCAAATAATGTTACTTTTCAGTTGCCTATAGACCTAACCTGAAGAACCCAACCCCAGTCCTAGGGTGTATACATATACCTTATCTTCATTTTTTTGAAGTATAATTTTTTTTTGTTCAATAACAGACTATTTTGACTTCTCAATCTCAGACTTGAAGGCTAGGTAGCCTTATTTGAATGGTGAACTGCCTTATTCTAGGCAACTTGGTCTGAATGTTCCCAAAGAGTCTAGATCTTTAGACTTACATGTAGATCCTGATTCAGCTGAGAGATTTCAGTCCAAAATTCTATACCAAAAAAAATATGCATACATACACAAATTATTATTCTTGGAAGAATCTTGATTACAGGATGAAATATTTCTTTAAGCTTTCAAATTAGAGTGTATATAAGAGCTTATATTTTTTAAAGAATGTTTTTAGATTCTTTTTTTTTTTTCCATTCCTGCAGTTTAACTTCTTCCAGTGCCAAAGATTAGCTGTACCTCTTTTTAAAACAGTTTTTAAAAATTTAGCCTCTGGTTATTTTTAAAATATTTCTCTCCCAGTATAGTTAACGGTTAAAAGATTTTCCCTCATCTAACTTATTTCTGCTTTATTTCATAAATAACTAGTTCTGTCTTTTATATTTCTTCCAGGTTGTAACTTTAATTTTTAAATCCATTTTTGTATTTGTAGAGACTTAAGTAGATTTTTCTGCTGTGAAGTGTAATAATGGTTGATTTTAAATGATTACTATGAGACCTTTCTCTTTACTATGAGCACCAGACTTAAGCTGAGTGGAACATTGCTTCTTTGTGTTCCTCTGTATAAAACTATCCTGAATCCTATTCCCATCCTGACAAGAAGAAAGTCATAGGCTGCTTTTGTTTTTCCAGCTGTAATTTTTAGTATATGGTGGTTATTGAAATTAAAAAATTGATATAAGCTTATTTGGCTTCCCAGTTTGAACAGACTGTTTACCACAAGTAGTTATGAACATTTGCTCATATGTATTCATCTTTGCTAAGGTACATAATTATATTGCTGTTTTCCGTTGGCCTTGAGGTGAAAGTGTAAATTCAAGAGGTACTCTTAGTTTTTTTTTCCTTCATAAGATATTTTCAAGCTCCATACATTCTTTCCCCAGTCTATCTGTTCACAGGTTTTATGGTAATGTCCAAGGCTATATTTCTGGTAACTGATGTCCCCAAAACTGCTATTTCTTCATAAATCTTTGTTTTTAAAATCATTGCTGTCATGGTTGCATTCTTCAGACATCTTCTCATAACTGTATACATTCGAAAACTGGTGTACTCATAACTTCTATTCCATAGTGCTTCTGATAGAACTATTCCGTTTTCACAATTACTTTGACTTTTCCATAACACCAACCTCTATAATATAGGTGACTTTAGATTTGTGCATTAGTACAAATAATAGTACCTGACGTTTGTTGATCTGTGTGTTAGGGATGATATTGAGCATTTTGTGTTCTATCATATCTAAGCAATGTACAAAGATCTTTTCTATTTCTAAATAGGGTGTATTATGTGTTTTATAAGCTAAAAACACAAAATATTAAATTAATGGATTAAGTTCAGAATTGAAGTCTACAGACCTGAGTTCCTTTCTGTAATTTTCTGTTGATTTATTCTGTGGCTTTCAATTAGTCAAAGAATTTATTTTTCTGTCTATTTCTTCACTTACAAAAAGAGAAGTAATAAATTATGTTTTCTCTTATGTAATACAGGAAAATATTAACTATTTAAATAGAGAATGTCTACAGGTAATTTTAAAGAAAGGCACCAGTAATGAAAACTTCTGATCTGAATATTTCTTCTATTATTGAATTATGTAGCCAAATAATAGTATTTGATGTTTAGCTCCCCAATAAAAAGAGAAATAAGAACTTTTTCAGTGCATTTTAAGTTTATATAATATGTAACATTATCATACTGGCATTATAAATATTGTGACATTCTTTTAGATAACCAAAACTCCTTTATACTGTTAATACCTTAGACTTATGAGAAGGGTAGCAAATATTATTACCTTCCTTTTACAAATGGAAAACTGAGAAATAGATAAATTTCAGTAGGCATAAGAACAAAAGCTGATATTCATATAATATGTGAATAATGAAGGACTGTTAGGATATTAGGTTACAAATGAGGAGTAAAAAGCCTGATCACAAAGTGAGAGGTTAGTAGCATTAAAATCAGGCTTTAGATGAGGAAGCCTTTAGAGAGCAAGTTATTTAATTAAAGCTAAAGTATGCCATAGCCTCCAAATATATATGTTTATACATTTTTCTCTCACCTCACTATTGGAACTTCTATTTAGTTAAGTTTATCTCAAGGCAATGAAAACACTGGATTTTCTTTGCTTTTAGGAATTCTGGTACTCATTTTCCTTTTTCCCAGTTTGCCTCCAATGTTAAAACTACTGAGGATGGTATGAGATGACAAAATGGAACACCTTATAATAATTAAAATAGAAAGGGGCTGTTTTTGTTTTTTCTCCCTTCTAAGCAGTTCTTTCATTCACTCTACTTTATTTACCTCATTTGTTTCCTGTTGCTCTCGCTTTGTCATGCGTGCCTATTTTGGTGGGAATCCAGTTTTGCAGAAAAGGAACTTCAGACATGATAATTACATGTTTCCAATGTAGATGCTTTCTAAAAAGGCCACCAGTGAGAATTATCATGCCTCATGGCAAAAGAGCAAAGTTTTAGACTTTCTAAAATCAGTTGGCAGTGAGCCATTCTCAAATAGTACTTACACGCTGACACACCTGAAATAGGTCCTTGTTTTTTTTATCCTCTTAAGATGTTTAAAGTACATCCTAAAGTTGTGTTGTTAAATGAACATTAAAAACTTCCACCGGTTTAAGTAAACCAAGTAATTATGTGATTATTAACATAGTGGAAATCCAATGTATACATATTATTAGGTGGAGCCAGGGACTGGAGACCGGCCCCCCCCCCCACAATCAGGCACACCATGCCAGCACCTTGGGGCCCACCTGGGGACCCAAGGCATGGAGAAGGGGACCAGACCCCCTTTCCACAACCAGGCACACTGCACCAGTGCATCAGGGCCCGCCTGGAGACCTAAGGCATGGAGTGGGGACCAGACTCTCCCCACAACCAGGCACACTGCTAGCACAAAGGAGCATGCCAAAAACATCACTCCCATATGGGTGGCTCACCACAGCCACTACTATAACCATGGCTGCCACCAAAGCAGCTAGATGACACAACCACCATGCAGATGGTCTGCCAGCCTCTGGAGTGCATTGACACAAGAAGAGTCACCAGCAGAGATAAAGAAAAGAAAAGGGCGTCTCTCTCTACAAAGCCCATTTCAGAGTGACAGAAGAAACATCTGCTCTATGATAATATTGGGGGACCTGATCACACCTCTCAGCATTGGACAGATCATCTAGGCAGCAAATCAACAGAGTAACCATTATTCTTTCAGAAGGAGAAAAGAAATCTAGGGTAATTAGAGGGAGGAGGGGGGAAGGAGAGGAAGAATGGGGAGAGATTGGACAAGGGGCATAAAGAATAATTATGATTTGTAACAATATATATGCTAGTAATATTGATTTGGTCAACATATCTCAATGTTGAACCCCCAAAATTTGTATAATCAATTTTGATTCAATAAAAATTTAAAAAATAAAAATAAATAAACAAATATATATATTTTTTAGGACAAACCATTATGTTTCTGCTTATACAAGTATTAAACACTACTAACCACATTAAAACAAAACAAAACAAAACCCCAGAGTGCCTAGAGCAAAGAGGCTAAGTTATATATTCACTAAATTATATAGTCAGTTCACTGACCAGACAATAGCCTTTCAGTATAATTTCAAATTGAATTATCTTACAACCTCATCTTTCTTTTTCCCCCCAGCTTTACTGAGTTATAATTGACAAGTAAAAATTGTTTATATTTATGTTGTACAACATGATGTTTTGATTGTTTCAATATATGTGTATACATTATGAATTGATTCCCATAGTCAAGCTAATTAACATATTCACCACTTCACTTAGTTATCCTTTTTGTGGATGTGTGATGAGAACATTTTAGATCTACTCTTTCAGCAAATTTCAAATATATAATACAGTATTATTAACTATAGTCACCATCTCGTATATTAGAATTCCAAATTTATTCTTGTTTTCCTTTATCTGTAATTATAAAGATTTAATTACCTTTAAACACTGGAACCTTACCTAGCATAGTGATTTGTTAACCATAGGAAGTGAGATGAACTGTGAAAACCAACTCAACTCATCATCTCAAGCTCCCTGAAAAGTACATGTTCATTGAATGGAATGAAAGCTGAAATTGCCCGCAGTATTTAAATTTGTATTCTTTTTTCTTGCTTTCTTCCTACAATTGACGTCAGGGATGCAGATCCTTGGATTTCCCAAGGGAAGAATCCCATCAGGAACCCACAATAACTTCAAGCTCAAACAGCAAAGTCACACTTGCACTCAAAGTTTATAGCAAAGTGAAAGTACACACAGGAGGTGCATGAGCATCTCCTCCCAAGTGAGGAGAGCCCTGTGAATTCTTAGGGAAAGGTTTATCAGTTGTTCTGGGTTGGAGCTGTTTCTCTGTCTTAACAAATGGGAGGAATGTTCAAGAAAAAGGGGAGAAAATGGAGTTTGACTGCCTCTTGCTTGAGGAAGCTCTTTTCTGAGAATCAAAGAAAAAGGAAGAGGTTTTTGTACTTGGTTTTGTTTACTGCTCAGAAAACCACAAGGCTCTGAAGAAGGGCGAGCTGATCGGTTTTAAGGTGTTGGTAGCTGGTGTCAGCTTGAACAGCCTAAATATCCATGAGCAGCCTCTCTGGGACAAGTCCCTGCTCTATCCTGCTTCACAATCATACTGTCTCTTTGGACCTTCATCACAATCAAATCTAATTTAAATATTGTACAACTTGAACTGAAAAATAAAATGGAGTATCTCCTCTCCACACAAAATGTTCTCTACTTCTTCCAAGAGTGGAAGAAGATGTATATCTTTAGGAAGGCTAAAACCTCAAGGAAGAGACATACATTAGCAGTAAGATCATATCTCTCAAGAAAAAGTAGAATACGTTTTTAATTACCTTGATCTTTTGGTTGTATCTTCTCTTTCTTTGCAGCATTAATCTTTAACCATTTAGTCATATTGTTATGATACACTGATGTGTTAAGATTGGTTGAAAGGCATTTGTAACTAATACAAAAATAACAAAATCTACAAATGAATGTTTTTAATTTTTTGGAGTAAATTCAAGACTGTTCTTACAATAATGTGGCTCTTTAATTCTGCTCTGTTTGTGAGGGGTCGTATTTTATTTAATTTTTTATTCTAACCTTTACTTTACATATTTGTGGGGTGCAGTGTATTGTTTCAACACATGCACATTCTGCACAATGAATCCCTTAGGATAAGTAGCATAGTTTTGAACCCATTAGTCTATCACTTCTCCCTCCCCTCCTTTCCTTTGATAACCATTATTCTACTCTCTACTTCTACAAGAACCACTTTTTTAAGATTCCACATATGAGTGAGATCATGCAGTATTTGTCTTTTTATGCCTGGCTTACTTTTCTTAACATGATGATCTCCAGTTACATCCATCTTGCTACAAATGATAGGATTTCTTTATTTTTATTTATATAAAATATTTTATATATATATAAATATTTTATATATATATAAAAAATATTTTTATATATATATAAATATTTATATACTGCTGTACCGTACATCCGCTTGCTTTCACCCCAGTCCTGCCATGGTGAAAGCCTTGCAAAGTGTAAAGTTTTTAAATAGGTGTGTACATAGGTATGTAATATAAATATATAAAAAGTAAAAAAGGGATGGAACTCACACTTGCTGAGAGATTACTCCAGGAATGACAGACATCGTTTGTTGATACATATCAACAAATATTTATATATATATATAAATATTTATATATATATAAATATTTTATATATATATAAAATATTTTTTATATATATATAAATAAAGAAATCCTATCATTTGTAGCAAGATGGATGTAACTGGAGATCATCATGTTAAGAAAAGTAAGCCAGGCATAAAATAGTACTGTAGCTGAATAGTATTCCATTGTGTATATATACTGCCACACTTTTTTTAATCCATTCATCCATGAATGAGCATTTAGGTTGATTCCATCTCTTGGCTATTGTGAATAGTTTTGCAATGAACATGGGAGTGCAGATGTCTTTTTGATATATTGATTTTATTTCCTTTGGGTATATACCCAGTAGTGGGATAACTGTTCTCTGAGGAACCTCCATATTTTTTTCCACAGTGGCTGTACCAATTTACATTCTCTCCAGCAATGTAAGAGAGTTCTCTTTTCTCCACATCCTTGAGAGTATTTCTTACTTTCTGTCTTTTTGATAATACCGTTCTAATTGAAGTGTTTTTTAATTTGCATTTCCTTTATGATTAGTGATTTTGAGCTTTTTTTTTATTGCCACCCAATAACAATATATATATATATATATTTTTAAATTTAGGATTACAGTGTTTTTACTTGACCTCTTTGATTTTTTTTTTAAATTTTATTTTGTCGATATACAGCATGGTTGATTATTGTGGCCCATTACCGAAACCTCCCTCCCTCTGCCCTCTCCCCCTTCCCACCCAACAATGTCCTTTCTGTATGCTTCTTGTGTCAAATTCAAGGTATTGTAATTGTTATGTCTTCTTCTCCCCCCCCAGTTTTTTTTTGTGTGTGTGTGTGTGTATGTGTGTGTGTGTGTGTGTGAATTTATTTATTTATTTTTATCTCCCACCAATAAGTGAGAACATGTGGTATTTCTCTTTCTGTGCCTGACTCATTTCACTTAATATAATTCTCTCAAGGTCCATCCATGTTGTTGCAAATGGCAGTATTCTTTTTTATAGCTGAATAATATTCCATTGTGTAGATATAACACATTTTCCATATCCACTCATCCGATGATGGACATTTGGGCTGGTTCCAACTCTTGGCTATTGTAAAGAGTGCTGCAATGAACACTGGGGAACAGGTAGACCTTCGACTTGATGATTTCCATTCCTCTGGGTATATTCCCAGCAGTGGGATAGCTGGGTCATATGGTAGATCTATCTGCAATTGTTTGAGAAACCTCCATACCATTTTCCATAGAGGCTGCACGATTTTACAGTCCGACCAACAATATACGAGAGTTCCTTTTTCTCCACAACCTCGCCAGCATTTATCGTTCAGAGTCTTTTGGATTNTATTAATCCTTTGTCAGCTGTATATTTTGCAAATATTTTCTCCCATTCTGTTGGTTGTCTTCTAACTCTGTTAATTGTTTATTTTGCTGTGCAGAAGCTCTTCAGTTTGATATAATCCCATTTGTTTATTTTTCCTTTGGTTGCCCATGCTTTTGGGGTCATATTCATGAAGTCTGTGTCCGGTCCTACTTTCTGAAGTGTTTCTCCTATTTTTTCCTTAAGAAGTTTTATTGTTTCAGGGTGTATATTTAATTCTTTAATCCATTTTGAGT